>NW_011492730.1:1090320-1095068 GCF_000754665.1 Bison bison bison
GATGCTTACTCCTTGGAAGGAAAGTTATGACCAACCTAGATAGCATATTCAAAAGCAGAGACATTACTTTGCCAACAAAGGTCCATCTAGTCAAGGCTATGGTTTTTCTTGTGGTCATGTATGGATGTGAGAGTTGGACTATGAAGAAGGCTGAGCGCTGAAGAATTGATGCTTTTGAAGTGTGGTGTTGGAGAAGACTCTTGAGAGTCCCTTGGACTGCAAGGAGATCTAACCAGTCCATTCTAAAGGAGATCAGCCCTGGGTGTTCTTTGGAAGGACTGATGCTAAAGCTGAAACTCCAATACTTTGGCCACCTCATGCGAAGAGTTGATTCATTGGAAAAGACTCTGATGCTGGGAGGGATTGAGGGCAGGAAGAGAAGGGGACAACAGAGGATGAGATGGCTGGATGGCATCACCGACTCGATGGACATGAGTCTGAGTGAACTCCGGGAGTTGGTGATGGACAGGGAGGCCTGGCGTGCTGCGATTCATGGGGTTGCAAAGAGCAACTGAGCGACTGAACTGAACTGAAAGCCATTTAATTTATTTTAAATCTTTTATTTGGTAAAAAAGATAAGAATAAAAAACATAGATCTCTGTAATTCACAAAATCTTAAGGCATTTTCTAATTTTGTTGGTTTGTTTTGTTTTTCCTACTGGAAGGGAGCAGGACCCTATGATCCTTCCCCTCCATGTCCTCTGCTTACCTTTGGTTTGTGGAAAAGCCTGAGTCAAAGAATAAGTTTAATCAGAGAAGTGAGAAAATGCAGAAACAAAGAAAGACAAAGGAGACCACATACCACATAATAACAGTTTAGTCATTAAACATAGTCAAAAACATTTAGTTCCTCCTCA
The DNA here is from genome assembly GCF_000754665.1 of Bison bison bison. Taxonomy (NCBI): domain Eukaryota; kingdom Metazoa; phylum Chordata; class Mammalia; order Artiodactyla; family Bovidae; genus Bison; species Bison bison. The sequence continues at coordinate 1,091,178 of NW_011492730.1, forward strand.
AGAGCTGTAGACAGTATTCTGAGCTGTATCCTGTGAGCTGTCTTGTAGATACTGAAACCCCCGACAGGTGGAAGAAATTAACTCCATGATAACCAAACTGTAGCCATGATGTGTGTGTGTAATGTGGTAAGTCGCTTCAGTTGTGTCCGACTATTTGCGACCCCTCGGACTGCAGCCCGCCAGGCTCCTCTGTCCATGGAGATTCTCATGGGGATCTTCCCAACCCAGGGGATCTTCCCGACCCAGGGATCAAACCCACATCTCTCACGTCTCTTGCATTGGCAGGCAGATTCTTTGCCACTGGCCACACCTGGGAAGCCAGTCATGACATAAACTGCCACAATTTTGAAACTTGACCTCAAGGAAATGGGACAAACCACACCTGAACTGAAGACTAACTGTACCTAATACCATCAAGATGATGTTGGTCAGACCACTGCATGACCAGTTTCAAGATGGCTGTCAGAGCTGGCTGTGCTCCGCATGGAGCCCCCTTCCTCTGTGTGTAACAGCTCCTGCCCACTGATTGTCAGCGGGAGGGAGCAGGCCTTTGGACAGGCGTTCTTTCCCCACCCCCACCCACCATACTTTTCTTTCCACCAGCCTGGCCTCTTTACCAGCTTTTGAGAGGTGAGTAGCTGGACCCCACTTTCAGTTACTACTACTCAGTTCACACAAAAAGAAAAGTATTTTCAAAATATAATCTGTAAACCTAGTGGGAAAATCTCTCCTGATTAAGTAGCAGATGGATAAATCTGTGTAATCAAAAAAAAAAAAAAAAAATCCGTGTAATCAGAAATAGTCTTTGGAAATGAGTAAGTTCAAGAGAGAAGTGCAATGTATTCTAAACACACGTTCTTTGCATTTCCCACTTGATATACTACACTATTCTCCAATTGCAGCTTAGTGGAAATTAGCTGGTTCAGTAAATGTTAGCAACCAGTACCTATTCATTTTCATGGTTCTGTTTCCTAATATGTTTATTTGACTTTTATCTACATATGAGTGGTCTTTCATTTATTCATTCATTTATCCTTCATTTTTTTTTTCCACTGTGCCGACCAGGGATCAACCAGGGATCAGACCCGTGCCCCCTGCGTTGGGAGTATGGAGTCTTAACCTCTGGATCACCAGGGAAGTCCCTATCCTTCCATTCAGCCATTGAAGGTTTTCTTGCTTTCCAGGACTATAAAACATATGATCAAGTTATAGTCCTGTCTTGGCTCACCACGCTATTTATCAGGGAAGACAGATATGTAAATAGATAACGATAGGGCAGTATGGTAAGAACTATAGAAAAGGTATTTTCAAAGAATTACTGAATTCCTGGGAAAGAGTGGTTGGCAGTTAAAAGTCAGTGTCCCTGGGTTCTTCTAGAGGATATCATGTTAGGGCCCGTCTTTGCAGGAGGAGGCCCTACTTCTTGGGCAGGTCCCACACTCTTACATATGCTGAAATGCCTTTCAAACCTCTGTCCTCAGGCCAGATCTCTTCCCTGGGCTTCAGGTTTGTCAATATAAATAAATGACATTCGATCACGACACTACATGTTTCACAGGCATCTCAAAGTCCAGAACTAAACTTATTTCCCCAATCCAAACCTACTTATTTTCCAGCAATGGGAAGTGATTATTAAAATGATTTGGGACTTCCTTGGTGGTCCAGTGGTTAGGACTTCACCTTCAAATGCAGGGGGGGTGGATTTGATCCCTGGTGGAAGAGCTAAGACCCCACATGCCTCACGGCCAAAAAAAAAAGAAAAGAAAAAAACCAAAACATAAAACAGAAACAATATTGTAACAAATTCAATAAAGACTTAAAAAAAATGGTTAACATAAAAAAAAAAAAAAAAACTTGAAAAAAAAGAAAACTCAAGTTCCAGTGGTGTAGAAATGTGTCTGAAACTGTATCTACAATGGCCGCTTAGCTCTATTTGCTATGCCTGAACCATAGTAACTCCATTTTGATTTTTAAAAATATCTTTCCTTTAATGGTTAAAGCAGATGTACAATGCGTGTTTACAGACCATAAGACAGGTTATTCTAGTGAGCATAAAGTTCAAGCCAAATCTGGTATAAGCCAGAATGACTTCCCCATATCTCAATATGTGAACATTTCTTCCTTCATGCCCTAAGTTCAGTTCAGTTCAGTTGCTCAGTCGTGTCCGACTCTTTGCAACCCCATGAACTGTAGCACACCAGGCCTCCTTATCCATCACCAACTCCCGGAGTTCACTCAGACTCACGTCCATCAAGTCGGTGATGCCATCCATCCATCTCATCCTCTGTCGTCCACTTCTCCTCCTGCCCTCAATCCCTCCCAGCATCAGTCTTTTCCAATGAGTCAACTTTTCGCATGAGGTGGCCAAAGTACTGGAGTTTCAGCTTCAGCATCATTCCTTCCAAAGAACCCCCAGGACTGATCTCCTTTAGAATGGACTGGTTGAATCTCCTTGCAGTCCAAGGGACTCTCAAGAGTCTTCTCCAACACCACACTTCAAAAGCATCAATTCTTCAGCACTCAGCTTTCTTCACAGTCCAACTCTCACATCCATACATGACCACAGGAAAAACCATAGCCTTGACTAGACAAACCTTTGTTGGCAAAGTAATGTCTCTGCTTTTGAATATGCTATCTAGGTTGGTCATAACTTTCCTTCCAAGGAGTAAGCATCTTTTAATTTCATGGCTGCAATCACCATCTGCAGTGATTTTGGAGCCCAAAAAAATAAAGTCTGACACTGTTTCCACTGTTTCCCCATCTATTTGCCATGAAGTGATGGGACCAGATGCCATGATCTTAGTTTTCTGAATGTTGAGCTTTAAGCCAACTTTTTCACTCTCCTCTTTCACTTTCATCAAGAGGCTTTTTAGTTCTTCGTCACTTTCTGCCATAAGAGTGGTGTCATCTGCATATCTGAGGTTATTGATATTTCTCCCAGCAATCTTGATTCCAGCTTGTGCTTCTTCCAGCCCAGCATTTCTCGTGATGTACTCTGCATATAAGTTAAATGAGCAGGGTGACAATATACAACCTTGACGTACTCCTTTTCCTATTTGGAACCAGTCTGTTGTTCCATGTCCAGTTCTAACTGTTGCTTCCTGACCTGCATCATGCCCTAAGAGAATCTTAAATTGATACTTGCAACCTTGCATAACTGGAGAAGTACATTAGGCTCAGTTCAGTTCAGTTCAGTCGCTCAGTTGTGTCCAACTCTTTGCGACCCCATGAACTGTATCACTCCAGGCCTCCCTGTACATCACCAACTCCCAGAGTTCACTCAAACTCACATCCATCGAGTTAGTGATGCCATCCAGCCATCTCATCCTCTGTCGTCCACTTCTCCTCCTGCTCCCAATCCCTCTCAGCATCAGATGGGAATACCAGACCACCTGACCTGCCTCTTGAGAAATTTGTATGCAGGTCAGGAAGCAACAGTTAAAACTGGACATGAAACAACAGACTGGTTCCAAATAGGAAAAGGAGTATGTCAAGGTACGTGTATATTGTCACCCTGTTTATTTAACTTCTATGCAGAGTACATCATGAGAAACGCTGGACTGGAAGAAACACAAGCTGGAATCAAGATTGCTGGGAGAAATATCAGTAACCTCAGATATGCAGATGACACCACCCTTATGGCAGAAAGTGAAGAGGAACTCAAAAGCCTCTTGATGAAAGTGAAAGAGGAGAGTGAAAAAGTTGGCTTAAAGCTCAACATTCAGAAAACTAAGATCATGGCATCTGGTCCCATCACTTCATGGCAAATAGATGGGGAAACAGTGGAAACAGTGTCAGACTTTATTTTTTTGGGCTCCAAAATCACTGCAGATGGTGATTGCAGCCATGAAATTAAAAGATGCTTACTCCTTGGAAGGAAAGTTATGGACC
>NW_011492730.1:1095168-1100049 GCF_000754665.1 Bison bison bison
AAGTTATGACCAACCTAGATAGCGTATTCAAAAGCAGAGACATTACTTTGCCAACAAAGGTTTGTCTAGTCAAGGCTATGGTTTTTCCTGTGGTCATATATGGATGTGAGAGTTGGACTGTGAAGAAAGCTGAGTGCTGAAGAATTGATGCTTTTGAAGTGTGGTGTTGGAGAAGACTCTTGAGAGTCCCTTGGACTGCAAGGAGATTCAACCAGTCCATTCTAAAGGAGATCAGTCCTGGGGGTTCTTTGGAAGGACTGATGCTAAAGCTGAAACTCCAGTACTTTGGCCCCCTCATGTGAAGAGTTGACTCATTGGAAAAGACTCTGATGCTGGGAGGGATTGGAGGCAAGAGGAGAAGGAGACAACAGAGGATGAGATGGCTGGATGGCATCACTGACTTGATGGACATGAGTCTGAGTGAACTCCGGGAGTTGGTGATGGACAGGGAGGCCTGGTGTGCTGTGATTCATGGGGTTGCAAAGAGTCGGACACGACTGAGCAACTGATCTGATCTGATCTGATCAGAGTCTTTTCCAATGAGTCAATTCTTCGCATGAGGTGGCCAAAGTAGTGGAGTTTCATTAGGCTAGACCAACACAAATTTGAGGATAATTCTACCCTTTCACCCTTGACCCTTGGCTGAACTTGTCCTCTTCAGCTGCACCCTCAACCAATTTTCTTTTCCTTCCTTCCTCCTCTGCCTCTTCCTTTGTCTCTTCTCTCCCAGGTTTCACTGTGGTTGTTTAAAAAGTTGGCCTGTGGAAAATATACTCTCAGATACTTTTTAGAGGGCTTAAATGACAAAAAAAAAAAAAGGGAGGGGGGTTTCCCTGGTGGCTCAGACGATAAAGAATACATCTGCAATAAGGCTGACCTGGATTTAATCCCCTGGGTTGGGAAGATCCCCTGGAGGAGGATATAGCAACCAGCTCCAGTATTTTTGCTTGGAGAATCTCCATGGACAGAGGAACCTGGCAGGCTACAGTCAATGGAATTGCAAAGAGTCAGACGCAACTGAATGACTAAGCACAGCACAGATGACAAACAGCATTTTTCAGTGAACTCTGGAGGTTTGTTCATAGTGGATAGATGCTTATTTTTGTAGCTTAAAGGAAAGTTGTAAAAACTTGTAGAGATTATTCGAATTTTCTTGTAGGAGCAGTGAAAGTTAGTGGTGTGTGATAACTTTCAAAGCACCAAAGGTCATCAAGTGTGAAACTGTATTTCAGTTGTGCCCCAAAGTAAGGCCCCTGAATTCATCTCTTATTGTTGCTCTGTGTCATTTTTTTTTTTTTTCCTTTCTGTAACCAGACATGTTCCTACCAACTGTGTTACAGAAATCTGGGAAGCTTTGATATTCAACAATTATATTTCTGCCTAAAGTGGTATCGGGACAAAGTATTGCATTCTGCCCTTCTTGAAGGATTAGTAAGGATGAATTCTACTGGGTCAGAGAAAAACTCTACAATGAGTCAACCTGAAAAAATGGTACATGTTCTACAAAGCATAATCTGGTTTTCCTTTTAACCTGGGTTTTCTGGGAACTGCCCTATCACACCCTGTTCAAGTCTCAGGACACAAGGTAGCTAGTGAGATATTCATTGTGTCTTCATCTATACTGGTTAAATTGCAGAAGATGTACCCATTAGGGCAAATTTTCTGAAATTAAGTGAGGGCCTGAAACCCAATACAATGGAAGGTGGGTCTTGATGGTCCTTAGTAGCATAAGTAAATCTGGTTAATTGTTAAACTTCCAAAATTATCATAGAATTAAATCGACAGGCTGATAGATACAAAACATCAAACACTTAAAGATGAAAGGAAACTTTCTGTTGAGCCAAATACAAGGAAATACATTAAGATTGATAATTTTCCATCATTTAATTCTGGACCTTCAAATCTACCCCTGACTTTATTTTTATATTAATACAACTGACAAAGATGTAAAAGATTGGTAATGCCCAGTGTTGGCAAGGGTAGGAGGAAGTAGGCACTTGAACGCAGTGTTGGTTGAAAGATCAATTTGTAAACCTTTAGGGAGAGTAATTTCAGAGTCTACCAAAATTTAAAATGCACTTATCATTTGATCTGATAATTCTACTACTGGAAATTTACCTTATGGGATATATTTGCAAAAGTCTGCTTCTTTGTATGCATAAAGAGATGCTCATTGCAGCATAAATTGTAATGACAAAAAAACTCTAATTACAAAATTCTGGAAATAACCCAGAAATGTATAAGTAGGAGACTGATTAAATAAATCATGATGCACAGTGAAATATGGGGCTTCGTTGGAAGAGACCCTGATGTTGGGAAGGATTAAAGGCAAAAGAAGAAGAGGGCAGCAGAGGGTGAGATGATTAGATAGCATCACCAACTCAATGGACATGAATTTGAGTAAACTCCGGAAGATAATGAAGGACAGGCAAGCCTGGCATGCTGCAGTCTGTGGGGTCGAAAAGAGTCAGACACGACAGCAACTGAACAACAACAATGAAATAATATGCAGCCGTTAAAAGGAATGAGGTAAATTTGTATGTTTCATGTTAAAGATCTGCAAGATGTATTATTAAGTGGAAAACAAGAGCAAAATATGGACAGTAGTTAGTATGCCATTTGTGTAAATACGTTAAGATCTACATATACATACATTGATATTTGCACAAAAGGTCTTGGAGGATAGGTAATTATACTATATTATATATATTATAGTTGGTCAGTATTATCTGGGGGACTAGAAGTTGGTGGAAAGAGAGATTTTATATCTTTCTGTGCTGTTTAAAGTTTTCTTTTTTTTAAAACCATGTCTTTTTTTTTTTTTTGAATCGCCTTTCCCTTAGGTATTCCTGTCCGTTACAGTCACTCAAAGCATTTATAAAATTCAAAGTTGTGTAGTCTTATAATTTCAGAGTTGTGACCCTCCCTTTCATACATAAGAAGATTGAGGGCCAGAAACTGAGAGTTGAGGTGACAGTGATTGAACAGGCTGGTGACAGCGCTAGGAGAAGTCAAGTTCCCTGGTCAAGTGACTGCCAACTGCACTTTGCTGCTTTGATGTCGCCAGGGAATTGCTCCAAATACACCCTGAAAATTCAATTAATCTAGACTTCATTGTAAAATAATGACTTCCTGAAAAACATGTGAGTGAAATGCTGTGAGTGAGTGAAAGTCACTCAGTCATGTCCAACTCTTTGTGACCCCATTGACGATAGAGTCCGTGGAATTCTCCAGACCAAAATACTGGAGTGGGTAGCCTTCCTTTCTCCAGGGGATCTTCCCAACTCAGGGATTGAACCAGGTCTCCTGCATTGCAGACGGATTCTTTACCATCTGAGCCACCAAGGAAGCCCAAGAATACTGGAGTGGGTAGCCTATCCCTTCTCCAGCGGATCTTCCCGACCCAGGAATATGAACCAGGGTCTCCTGCATTGTAGGCAGATTCTTTACCAGAAAGACATCATACTTCACATATATGAATTAAAGACCTCATAGTTATTAAATGCTTTTCACGTAATCATTTGGAAGTGGCCTAAGTGCATTGAAGCAGACAATCCCCTCCAAAGTGAGGTCACTGCTGATAGCTAGACACCTACCTGATTCTCTGGCACCTGGATATTCCTGCAATGTGCAGATAGGGTGTGGGTCCCTGTCTTGCCCACCAAACACACCTGTGAAACATCAGGCAGGACAGTGCCATACGTAGAGGGACTAGAAACAGTCCTCAGACCTGTTAATAATTTAATAGGTCAAATAGGTCATTAATAATTTAGGTTAGGTCAAATTATCACAGATTTTAAAATTACTTTTTATGGAGGTATAACTTACATTTAGTAATGGGCTCAAGTCATAAATGCTCGGCTTGATGAATTTGCATACACACACAGACCCTGTAGGCACTATCCAGCTCAAGCACCCAGCAGGTGCCCCTGTGCCAATTCCATCACTATTCCACAAAGACAATTATTCTGGTCTCTAATACTGAAGATTAGTTTTCAAGTCTTCATTATTTAAAAAAAAAAAAGGCAGCCGATGATATGGGGGGATGGGCTGGATAAGAATGAGGGGTCGAGAGTGCTCTAAACTATTCTGTTTTGCAAAAATCCCCTTATTATCTTGTAACTTATCTTCCTTGTTCACTGTGTTCTTTTATAAATTACAGCATGAAAGAGCTTTCATTTAATACATGGCTTCTAAAAGAATTCTTCTCGGCTTCTCTTTTTGTAGTGTATTTGTGTTTGAACTTTCAGCATGCTCTAGAGATCAGAGAAGGCTACACGGAAGGAGGAAAAGCGTTACAGAGGGACATTGATATATTTTTTTAAGTCTTAAGGTCTACTTTCCAGACCTGCTGTTATTTCTCACTGCTTTCACTTGAAATCAATACCTACTTTTACACAGTAACCCAAATGGGCATGTAGCATGTACATGCATGCCAAGTTGCTTCAGTCATGACCAACTCTTTGCAACCCCATGGACTATAGCCCCTCAGGCTCCTCTGTCCGTGGGATTCTCCAGGCGAGAATACTGGAGTGGGTTGCCAAGTCCTCCTTCAGGGGATCTTCCCACCCCAGGGATCGAACCTGTGTCTCTTATGTTTCCTGCACTGGCAGGCAGGTTCTGTATCACTAGCGCCACCGGGGAAGCCCACCATGTACCATCTAAGAACATACATATTGAAACATTATTTTTCTTAACACTAAAGAATAAATGCAGTATGATTGTAGAGCTTAGGGAGTTAGGGGAAAAGGAGATCTTGAAATGGACTTTGTTTGAAGTATGGGGGTAATTACTCTGGAACCCCAAAGCACCAACTTAAAGCATGATGGAAATGAACTGTATTCCAAAGGGAATGCCTGGTATGGAATTATAATGGATTGG
>NW_011492730.1:1100149-1120041 GCF_000754665.1 Bison bison bison
TGGGGGGGTTCTCAGTAGCGTACAGCCAGGCCTAGAGTTTCGATGTTGTTTTCAGTTGGCCATCAGCTGACCTCATGTGATTCAGCCTCCCTTGAGTAGATCTCTTCTTGGGGTGTTGGGCTGTGGGGATGGAAAAAGCTCTAACTTGCTGAAGGAAGCTAAGGAGGCTGGAGATGGCAATGGAGACAGCTGTGCCTCCCGCAGACAGGGACCCTGTCCCTAGCCACTGAGGGTCAGAGAGCTGGGACTCGAATAGGAAAGCTAAAGAAACAACTGAACATAAACTTCCTGCAGTCTTGAAGTGAATGGTAAAGATCAAGCTCGCCATTGATCTGGTGTAAAACTGTAATACCAAAAGTCTATAAAGTTGAAGCAAAAATGACAATTGTTATTTATTTAAAATCTATAATTTCCCCACTGCACCACACCCTTTAAACTACTCTTTAGTAATATTTTTTTTTTTTGACATTGCTTAACAACAAATACAACCATTCCAGGAGTGGTGAAAGAAAATCAGAATACTCGATTAGAGAGAAAACCTCAGGCTGACACAAAATGATGTTTTGCTCTTGAAATGAGTATTAGGAGTAATAGGCAAAAGCTGAAAGTCACGTTTTCATAGTGAGTCTCCAAGATGTCAGGGGTGGCTTGCAACGGGAAGCAGAGTCACCCTGCTGCTTCTGTTCTCACAGGGGTGTGATGTCTCCCCAGATAAAGGTTGTGCATTTCAAGGCTCGAGCTAATTCTAGCTCTTCTTCCTCGATTTCTGATTCAAATTCAGTTTGCTCGATTTCTGACTGTATTCAATTTCCAAAGCTCAAAATTGGGATTTCTGAGCTTGAAACAAAAGGAAGACTTCAACTCATCTCTTATGATTGGGAGGAGTATTCAAATGAAAATCAGAATCACCAGTGGGTAAAAAATCTGCCTGCAGTGCAGGAGACACAGGAGACGTGGGTTCGATCCCTGGGTCAGGAAGATCCCCTGGAGGAGGGAATGACAATCCACCCAGTATTCTTGCCTGGAAAACCCTGTGGACAGAGGAGCCTGGTGGGCTACAATCCATTGGGGTTGCAAAGAGTCGGACATGACTGAGTGACTAACACTTTCCCTGAATTTACATTCTCTAGATAAAGGCGGGGATGAAAGGAAAGAAAAAGCTCTTCCTATCTCTACCCATCCAAAAGATGGATGTAAAGTGACAACCCCACTCATACCCCCAGAAAGCAAAGCTACCGAATTATGTTCATGAAAAATCAAATCGCCACAGTCGCCAGCCACACCTGAGTGACTGACCCAAAGCATAGTGGAGGTAAGAGAAAGAAAGACACAACAGACGCTATAGTTGTGTGTATCTCTCAGGATTGTGGGCAAGAAAGTGAGGACACAATATATGCTACTCTTTGGACACTGAGGCCAGTATTATAATTTATTGCAGGGGTCCCCAAACTCTGGGACCTAATCCCTGTTGATCTGATGTGGAACTGATGCAATAATAATAGAAATAAAGACAAGACAAACAAAGACAAATAGAAACAGAGTGCACAATAAACATAATAGGCTTGATTCAACCCAAAACCATACCCTTCCCCCATCTGCGGAAAAATTGTCTTCCACGAAACCAGTCCCTGGTACCCAGAAAGTTGGGGACCACTGATACAGGGAGTGGAATGTGTGTCCCATTAAAAACAGGAGGGCAAAGGAAGGAAATTTTATGCTAAAGTGGAGGAGTCTAATTTTGAAATAAATAACTCTAGTTCTAGCACTAAGCTGTGTTTAAGCAAGGGGTTATTATTAGTTAGGGCTCAATAAACGTTAGTTATAATTATTATATTTACCGGTGTTACACTCTAATCGTGCCTTTGAAATGAGCCAGACTATCATTACAAGCTAGTCTGATTTTTTAGGAAATGGCTGTCTAAGGAGGAAAATATAAGAGATGAGTATCATGCAGTAAAATCCATCAGCAAGATAGTTTCTAAAGCATCCCTGAAGGTCTATTTTAAAGTGTCATAAATGTCTTCATTGAGTTAAAATACTTATGGATCACCATAACTGGCAGAGTTAGGAGCTGAAAAACACCCAACAGCATGAGGGAAGAGGGTGTTATTACATGTGGTAAAATTTTAATTTTATAAATGATCCGGTAATTGCTTTCCTAAGAAAAATATAATTGTATATCTTCAGACAAGTAAGGGTCGTGACAGGTCCACCTGGATGGCCAGGGCTTCCAGGAGGGGGACATGGGAGCCAGAAAGAAGTGAGTTTTTCTTATTCTGATAAATTTATCCATCCAATTTGCAATGACATATTTTGTCTCCATCTAGGGATATTTGAGGGACTTCCCTGGTGGCTCAGATGGTAAAGAATCTGCGGAGACTCTGGTTGGAACACTGGGTCGGGAGGATCCCCTGGAGAAGGGAATAGCAACCCAATCCAGTATCCTTGCCTGGGAAATCCCATGGACAGTGGAGTCTGGAGGGCTACAGTCCATGGGGTTGCAAACAGTCGGACACGACTGAGTGATTAACAAGTTACAATGGACAACTTGTGAAACTAGATCCCAGAATCTCCCCTCAACAACAAAAAAAGAATAAAGACATAGAAGCTGTATTTGAAGCCCCATCTTCCCCACTGCAGGTGTTCCCTACCCATGGGTTTCACTTCTCTTTTTGTTCCTGCATGAGTAGGGGTGAGATGTGGCTTCCAGTAAGAGGTGATGGGCAGATGCAGTAGAGGGGAAGAGAGGCAAACCTGTGTCTACATTTTTCCTGGGTCAGAAGCAAAGGCTTCATGGCTCTACTCTTGCTTGGAGAGCAGCTAGAATCCAAAAGTAAATGTGCTCTGCCAGTAAAGTCTGATGAAGTTTGGTGCAGGAGTTTTAACCCAAGGACAGCAAAAATAAAGAGCCACCCCCAGTGACACCAACCTGAATCTGAGGCCCCAGGTGAAGCACCTCTGACCCCCCACCACTTCTCCTCCCCCTCAAAATATAAAATATTTTGAGATGATAAAAATCAAGAGTGGGGCGAGTGATTATTCAATAAATAGTGCTGATTCAACTATTTAGGGAGGGGAAATTGTTTCGATTTTTGCCTTATTCCAAAATAAATTCATGACAGAATTTCATATATAATATAAAACAATAAAAATGATAGAATAAAACATGTGAGAATTATCAATATATAATTTTGAAGTTGGACTTCTTTCTGAGCAGAGCACAGGAGTACAAGCCAAAACCAAAAAAGATACGCATTTAATTTGTTAAAAATGTAAGGTTTCTGTGTGGCTAAATATCACATAAAATAGTTTTTAAAAAAACAAGTAACAAAATTAAGGAAATATTTGCCACACACATTACTGAAAAGGTGGCGCAGTTGGTAAAGAATCCACCTGCCAATCTAGGAGACATGGGTTCAATCACCAGATTGGGAAGAACTCCTGGAGAAGGAAACGGCAACCCACTCCAGTATTCTTGCCTGGGAAATCCCACGGACAGAGGAGCCTGATAGGCTACAGCCCATGGGGTCACAAAAGAGTCGTGCACACACGCACAGGTGTGAGCAGTGAAGGAGTGAATATCATCAACAGATACAAAATTTTTTATTTTATTTATTTTAATTTTTAATTAATAAAAATTTCATTTATTTTGTGTCTCTGTAAATTCTCCCCTCCTTATTCTTCCTCATTCCCAGTTCCCAGGCCACCAGCATTTTGTTTTTTATTTCTGTAGATTAGTTTACATTTTTATAATTTTATATAAATAGAGTAATACAGTATTGTAGATACCCTTGGTTGTCTGGCTTCTTTAATTCAACATGAATATTTTGAGATTTATCTATGTTGTTTGTATCAAGAGTTCATTCTTTTCTAAATTGTTGATTTGTATTCCATTGTACAAACGCTATACACGTCATTCAGCCATTTACCAGTCGCTAGTCACTGGATGGTGTTTCCAGCTTGAAGCTACTGCAAGTGAAGCTGTGAACGTTGGTGTGCAAGTCTGATGTGGACACAGGATTTATCTCTCTTGGATAAATACCTCTGAATGGTATATCCTGATATGGAGGGATAGCCAAGATATATGACTCACTAAAAAATAAATATAATATGAAAACTTTGGTCTCATTCATGTACATTTTAAAAATACACATGATTCTACATATGCTTCAAAATCAAATTCATAATTTGGCTGAATTCTAAAACACTGGCGGTTAAAAATCAATATTCAGTTAAAACTGAGACTGGAGCAGATTATATCATCCTAGAATGAACTTCATTCCAGACTTATTCTTAACTTCCAGTATTGTTACAAATGTACTAGTCACATCTTTAAAGACTACCATCATGCTGCAGGAACTGGTTCCACAGCAGGGTTGGCAGGTGAGCAGATCTGTGTCATGGTATCACACATTTTCAACAGGAAAATAACTCTTTTCAACCAGTGTGGCTTTTTTTTTTTTTTGGACTGTGTGGCTTGTGGCATCTTAGTTGCCTGAGTAGGGATTGAACCCAGGCCCTCAGCAGTGAGAACTCGGAATCCTAACCTCTGGGCCACCAGGGAATTCCCATTGGCATCTTTAATAACATCTGTTTTTCCCTTCCTTTCATCTTTCTTTCCTTCCTCTCTTCTTCCCTCTGTCCCTCCTTATATGTATGTGTATATATATATGTATCTCTGTCTATCAGATTTAATCCCTGGAATCTATTTGTCACTTCCACTGTATAATGGTAAGGGATTTGATTTAGGTCATACCTGAATGGTCTAGTGGTTTTCCATACTTTCTTCAATTCAAGTCCAAATTTGGCAATAAGGAGTTCATGATCTGAACCACACTCAGCTCTGGTCTTGTTTTTGCTGACTGTATAGAGCTTCTCCATCTTTGGCTGCAAAGAATATAATCAATCTGATTTCAGTATTGACTATCTGGTGATGTCCATGTGTTGAGTCTTCTCTTGTGTTGTTGGAAGAGGGTGTTTGCTATGACCAGTGTGTTCTCTTGGCAAAACTCTGTTAGCTTTTGCCCTGCTTCATTCTGTACTCCAAGGCCAAATTTGCCTGTTACTCAAGGTATCTCTAGACTTCCTACTTTTGCATTCCAGTCCCCTATAATGAAAAGCACATGTGTTTTGGGTGTTAGTTCTAGAAGGTCTTGAAGGTCTTCACAGAACCTTTCAACTTCAGCTTCTTCAGCATTACTGGTTGGGACATAGACTTGGATTACTGTGATAGAATGGTTTGCCTTGGAAACAAACAGAGATCATTCTGTCATTTGTGAGATTGCACCAATAACTGCATTTTGGACTCTTTTGTTGACTATTGAGGGCTACTCCATTTCTTCTAAGGAATTCTTGCCCATAGTGGTAGATTCAATGGTCATCTGAGTTAAATTTGCCGATTCCAGTCCATTTTAGTTCACTGACTCCTAAAATGTCAATATTCACTCTTGCCATCTCCTGTTTGACAACTTCCAAACAGACGGTAGATGTCACCACCCTTATGGCAGAAAGCAAAGAAGAACTAAAGAGCCTCTTGATGAAAGTGAAAGAGAAGAGTGAAAAAGTTGACTTAAAACTCAACATTCAGAAAACTAAGATCATGGCATCTGGTCCCATCACTTCATGGCAAATAGATGGGGAAACAGTGAGAGATTTTATTTTGGGGGGCTCCAAAATCACTGCAGATGGTGACTGCAGCCATGAAATTAAAAGATGCTTGCTCCTTGAAAGAAAACCTATGACCAACCTAGACAGCATATTAAAAAGCAGAGATATTACTTTGCCAACAAAGGTCCATCTAGTCAAAGCTATGTTTTTTCCAGTAGTCATGTATGGATGTGAGAGCTGGACTACAAAGAAAGCTGAGCGCCAAAGAATTGATGCTTTTGAATTGTGGAGTTGGAGAAGACTCTTGAGAGTCTCTTGGACTGCAAGGAGATCAAACCAGTCAATCCTAAAAGAAATCAGTCCTGAATATTCATTGGAAGGACTGATGTTGAAGCTGAAGCACTAATACTTTGGTCACCTCATGTGAAAAGCTGACTCATTTGAAAAGACCCTGACGCTGGGAAGGATTGAAGGCAAGAGGAGGATGAGATGGTTGGATGGCATCACCGACTCTATGGAAATGAGTTTGAACAAGCTCCAGGAGTTGGTGATGGATAAGGAAGCCTGGCGTGCTGCAGTCCATGGGGTCGTAAAGAGTTGGACACGACTGAGCGACTAAACTGAACTGAACTGATATATGTATTTCTCTCTGTCTCTCTCTATATATATGTATATATAGATATAGATATAAGAGATTGTATAGAAATACAGAGGGAAAAGGAGGGGCCCCAAATTTTGTTCTCATTCTGCTAACTCCTTTCCTCCCTCCTTCCCTTCCTTCCTTTCTTTCACTGGAGCAGAATACAATTCAGAAAGTCATTTTTCAGCAACATGTTTTCTAGAGGGAACTTTGTACCTAGGATTTATAGATTGGTCAACTCTCCTGAATTTTTTTAGTTCAGTTATTGAAAATGGTTGGCAATGAATAGGAATTATTTCAACAAGCTCAGTTTAAGTTTTTGAATGCAGTAGACTCAGAGTTATACAGGATTGTCTTCTCAAAGTAGTCTCATAGGCTCTTTATAAAATGTAGTAAAATACACATAACATAAACTTTACTAGCTTAGCCATTTGTATAAGTATACAGTTCAGTGGCCTTAAGTACATTCATATGGTTGTGCAACCATCACCCCCATCCATCTCCAGAACTTTTATCATCTTGTAAAACTGAAATTCTGTACCCATTAAACACTAACATCCCAATCCTCTTTCCCCACAGCTCCTGGCAACCACCATTCTCCTTCCCATTTGTATGAATTTGCCTACTCTAGGGACTTCATATAAATGAAACACTACAGCATTGGTCCTTTTATGGCTGGCTTATTTCCCTGAGCATAATGGTCTCGGGGTTCATCCATGGAGCCCGCCCTTTTGAAGTTAGAAGTATGAGAACAAAGTGTGCGGCCCCTCCTTTTTCTCTGTGCTTCTATACAGTGTATTTCTGTACACTAAAAGTGTACTTCTATACGCTCTTTCTTATGTGTGAATATATATATTGTTATATGTGATTTGGGAGTTTTTCTTCTTTTAAACATTTTTTTATTTATTTATAGCTGCACTGGGTCTTCACTGTTGCACGTGGGCTTTCTCTAGCTGTGGCAAGCGGGGGCCACTCTTCACTGCGGTGCATGGGCTTCTCGTTTCGGCACAGGCTCTAGAGCTCTCAAACTTCAGAATTAGTGGCTCGCCGGCTTAGTTGCCCCATAGCAAGCAGGATGTTCCCAGACGAGGGATGGAACTATGTCCCCTGCACTGACCAGCAGATTCTCAACCACTGGACCACCAGGGAAGTCCTGGAGTTTTCCTTCTCTGGAAAGTCTAAACTGATAACAAAGCTGACATTCTGCATTTGATTCGAGAAGATGTGAAGGAATTCCTAAACAATTTTTTTTTCCTTGAAATGATCATGGCCCAGTTGGAATTAAATGACAAATGATTAAAATTCTTAAGGGATATTTTGCTCGTTCACTTCAAACAACTCTACCTGTGTTAGTGTGTTAGTTGCTCAGTCATGTCCAACTTTTTGCAACCGCACGGACTATAGCCCGCCAGACTCCTCTGTCTATGGGATTCTCCAGGCAAGAATACTGGAGCGAATTGCCATTCTCTTCTCCAGAGGATCTTCTTGACCCAGGGATTAAATCCTGGTCTCCCGCATTGCAGGCAGATTCTTTACCGTTTGAACTACCCGGAAGTCTCTTTACCGTTTGAGCTATAGGAAACAACTTTACAGATCCTAAAATTTTAATTATCTCTAATCTCCATTACTGTCCTTGTATGAATACTTAGTTTTTAAATAAACATTTGTGGACTCAAAAAGGACTTTTTAATCTTTCCTAAAGTTATCAAACTCAGTCTTAATATTTGCACTGATGATCTATTGCTTCATTGATTTAACTATTTGAAATTCTAAATGATGGCTTTTATTCACAATCCTAACAGCTTTTACACGAGTTATTTCAACATTTTTCTTTTGCAATGATAAATATAAACTTTAACTGAAAGAATTTCCACATAAAACAATTGGGGTGATAGTTCTCTCTAAATTACATCCAAAAAATGAAAAGCAAAGAAATAAACAAACAAAAATAATAAATTACATCTAAGATGACTCCTATGTTTAAAAGTGATTGTTCATATGATGCCAATCAATGACTTGTGTCGAGGGGCTTCCCTGGTGGTCCAGTGGCTAAGACTGAGCAACCGATGCAGGGGCCCCAGGTTTGATCCCTGGTCAGGGAACTAGATCCCACATGCTCCAACTAACAGTTCACATGCCACAGCTAAGACTCGGCACAGCAAAATTAATTAATTAATTAATTAGTTTAAAAAAAGACTCACCTTGTGTGGATAGATGGTCTTATGCTGATTAGCTCTGGTGATAGTTGAATCAGAGATGGCAAACATTTTCCATAAAAGGCCAGACAGGAAGTATTTTAAGCTTCTCAAGCCAATTTCTATTGCAACTACTCAACTGTGCCTCCTAGTTTGAAAGTAGCTATAGATTATTACCTGAACAAATGAGCGTCATGGGTTGCAATAAAACTTTATTTAAAAAAACAGAAAAGAAGCTAGATTTGGCTTCAAGGTGAAAAATTGCAGACCCCCTGATGTAGCTGATAATTGTGCAAGCGCAAGACTAAGCCTGCCAGGGTTGACAGTAAGTTGGCATTTTACTCTTCAGTCTTCCACAGGCCAAAGATAAAGCCAAACAGCAGAATTTGGCAGAACACTGAGGCCGAGCTGAACTACAGAGCTTCCGGAATATATACCAGAATACAAGTTACAAAACATTTTCAGAAAGATAAACAAATAATCGTCAGCCTTAACTCCCTCTGGGAGTGGAAAGGAGGCAGGAGGGGGTAGGGAAATTTTCCTTCTGCTTTTACATCCTTATTTACTCTGAATCTTTTATCATGTGCATTTTATTAAAGTTAAGACATTTTCCTCACTGAATGTTTTGGTATACATAGGATCAGAGTTTGATGTTTTGTATCAAACAAATACTTGCCGTTGTGACACCTTTTTTAAGGTAGAAGATTAAAATTAGCAGACCTTACAAAATTCTTTTGTCATGATCATAGGTGGCAACTTTTGTCAGGATAATTATGACTTAGTCTGTTTTTTGGCACTGGGCAGTCATTGCAAGATCAACCTATGATGGCAACCTATGTTCAAAGGCTATAAGAGTCATAAATAAGGAACATATTGGACTAAATTATATCAAAAGTCATGAATAGTTTAATTCAGTTCATTGATTCTGTTTTTAGTCTTCTCTTATCACAGTGATCATATTCATAACAACACATTTTTACCAAAAATTCCTTTATAATTCACGATAATTTTGTGCTATGAGGCAGAATATTTATCAACAAAACTTGGAGAAATATTAGTGACTGAAGTGTCTTGAGTACTTATCATGAGACAGACACTGTGTTAGGTGCTTACCATGGATTATAATAATCAGTGATCACAACATCCCTATGAAGTCAGTACTAATATTATCCCCATTTTACAGAGGATAAAAATGAGGCTTAAAGAGGTTTGCAATTTTGTCGAAAATGGTACGTAGTGGTTTTTAAGAGTCAAGCCTAAGGAGTCTGATTTGAGTCCTTCCCCTCACTCCTGATATATGACCCAACGAGAAAGGATGGAGTGAATAATTCAAAAACATTTCAAATTGGCAACAGAATGTACTCTATGATTTCCCAGTAGGTAAGGAAGTGGGAAGATGAATAACTTATAAGTGGCACCAAACTCACATCCTTACATGTTATTACCTTAGCATATTGACCAAAGCTGGTGTTCCGTTTCTGACTAAATGTCATTTGGGCCCAAGGGAGAAACAGTACTTTTCAGAGCATCTGTAAAACTTGTTCAGCTTTTAAAATTCACTGGTGTTACTGGACCCATGAACTGAGGAGTAATTGTATTGATAAAATATCAACATCCTCAATTCAATTCCTCCTGTAACCTCAAGGTTCTAATGCAGTAGAAACACTACATCATTTCTGGAAATGCTTGGGAATGCCAAGAAACACATGATCAGAAGCAGGCTGAACTAGGATGAGGGGCAGATGTGATAAAAGGAAAGAAACAAGTAGGATCTGGAGGAAGTGGCGAATGTCCGGGCCAAGGAAAGAGGAATAGGAATCTTAGTGGCAGAAGATGAAGCAGGGTGTGTGGTTGGGTATGTACAGATGAAAAGAGGAAATAATGGGAACATTCTAACAAGGCAGTTCCCTCAGATCCTTGAAACTCCACGTTTGCCCTCTGAATGACTTTGCCCATATAAGGATAGCATTCACAACCAAGCCAAGTTACTGCCAACTAGAGCTTAATGAGACAGTTAGTTGGACTATAGAGACAGGAAGGTCAAACTCACGGGTCATGATGGCCCAGCAAGCTCTCATCATTGTGCCTGAAGTTTCCTCTGTCTTTACTTTTTCCTCTTTTTGGTGAGGTCTGGCTGAAAACAGAGTAGTGAAACTTGTAAATAACCATCAAGTTTTATTTCCATTTTTCTTGTCCAAGGTCCAACTCCTTGGGAGCCTGGCAACTCTATGGTCATCTAATTAGTCTGAAAATCCAACATTATTGGTATGTGAATGGTGTCACCACACTCTTCCCCAGAGGTTAAATTCATCCGAGTGCTTCACTACTGGGCTTTACTATCTCAGCCATTAAACAAAATAGCACATGTCCAGATGACCACATGCCCACCAGGAATGAAAGTACTGGGTGATATTCTATCCTGGGCTACCTAGCCGTCAGCTGATGAGCACTTGGTGGCAAGAAAGATGGTTACGGGACTTCCCTGGTGGTACAGTGGATAAGAAACTGCCTGTCAATGCAGGGGACATGGGTTCGATCCCTGGTCTGGGAAGATCCCACATGCCGCAGAGCAACGAAGCCCGTGTGCCACAACTGCTGAGCCCAAGTACTGCAACTACTGAAACTTCTGTGCCTAGAGCCTGTGCCCTGCAACAACAGAAGCCCGAGAACCACAAAGGAGAGTAGCCCCTGCTCACAGCAACTAGAGAAAGCCCACATGCACCAATGAAGACCCAGCGCAGTCAAAAATAAATTAAAAAAATGTTTAAACAGTTAAGAAAGAAAGATGGTTAAAAAAATATATATCCAGTGTATTATCTGATATAGTTTAGTGGCTTCTAGACCCTTCTACATCAGAGTCTCCAGAGGTGCCTGGCAAGCATATTCCAAGGCTCTTTCTCCAGGGATTCTGATTGGATGAGTCAGAATGGGAAAATATTTTTAGCAAGGTCCTGTGTGCTTCTGGGATTTTGGACTGGTTTTTGAGAATGGCTCTGTGCAATTGATCTTCACAACCTCTGGCCCCACTTTTATCACCCAGCCTCCCCTTACTCATTCCCTGTGCAAGGGCCCTTACTTCCACCCAAGTAAGTCTGGTAGCTGCTTCTTTTCTCTTCTGCCTAATCTAGGCCATCTTCCATGTCATGTTGGTATGTCCTAGAACTTTACAACTACTGGATCTATTCCCTCCTTTCCCTAAAACATATTTTTCCTTGAGTGCCATTAGTGGTTCAGTGGTAGAGAACCCACCTGCCAATGCAGGAGACACGGTTTTGATCCCTGGGTCGGAAAGATCCCTGGAGGAGGAAATGGCTACCCATTCCAGTATTCTTGCCTGGGAAATGCAATGTACAGAGGAGCCTGGCGGGGTATAGTTCACAGAGTAGCAAAGAGTAGGACATGACTTATTAACTAAACAGCAACAGCAACCACAAAAACAAATTGGTATATATTGGGCCTAAACTTTAAATGGGAGCTCCTGTCACTTCTATAATGCGATTGTGCCATATTATTTGAGAATCTTCAATTCTTCTGAAAATAGTGATACAAACAGGGAGAATAACAGATGAAACTCATAAAACATGTTGAGGAAAGATAGCAAATGTGCTAAGTCAGAAATCTGTTAAGTTAAACAGAGCATATGTTTGATGAAGTGAAAGTGAAAGTTTTAGTCGCTTCAGTTGGGTCCGACTCTTTGTGACCCCATGGACTGTAGCCCACCAGGCTCCTCTGTCCATGGGATTCTCCAGGCAAGAATACTGGAGTGGGTTGCCATTCCCTTCTCCAGGGGATCTTCCAGACCCAGGGATTGAACCCAGGTCTCCTTTATTGAAGCCAGATTCTTTACCTTCTGAGCCACCAGGGAAGCCACATATGTCTGATAAACGTAAACAAAAAGAATGGAACAAACCAGAGTGCTACTTGTGGACAGGAAAGAATGGAAGAACCAGTCAAACCTACAATATGAATACAACACAGATCATGTATCATCTTTATGCTACGTGACCCTCTGCCGAACTCACAGATAAATCATAGCTTCTCAGCAAGTTATTGGTGAGTTTCAGTTGTGCCAAGATACCCATCCTTCCATCTCTTGGAAAGAGTAAGCATGTGCTGGCTCCAGATAACTTCAGCCTGCTGAGTCCCCTTGTTGTTGTTTAGTGGTTAAGTCGTGTCCAGCTCTTTTGCAACCCTGTGGACAGTAGCCCACCATGCTCCTCTGTCCGTGAGATTTCCCAGGCAAGAATGCTGGAGTGGGTTGCCATTTCCTTCTCCAGAGGCTAAGTGCCCTTGTTCACCCTCAGCTCTGGACCTTGTGATCATAGCGGCAGCAGGAAATGAAGATGAGAGAGAGACAGAGAGAAAATGGGCTGTGGCTCTTTCACCCAACTTTCAGCCTATCCTCATGGTGACAGCACCCTTCATCAATATTTATTTATTTATTTTGGTCACATTAGGTCTTAGTTGCGGTATGTGGGATCTTGGTTCCCTGACCAGGGATTGAACCCGGGTGCCTGAACTGGGAGAGTGAAATCTTAACCACTGGACCGCTAGGGAAGTCTGTCTTACCCTCTGTTTATTCCCGTCTGTTTTAAATTTATTCATGGGCTTCCCTGGTGGTCCAATGGCTAATGGACCACCCAATGCAGGGGTCCCTGGGTTCAATCCTTGGTCCAGGAAGTAGATCCCACATGCTACAACTAAGACCCAGCACAGACAAATAAATAAATACTTTAAACAAATAAATTTATTCAATAAACTTTGTGATTCAAGCATTTTAATTTTATCTCAGCTTATTTCATGAACTCTAGGGGAGTCTTTCTGAGAGTGGGCTTGGGGGCAGTGTGACCAGCCTGTTCTGTTTGCCCAAGGACTTTCCCAGTCTTAGCAGGGCAGCTAAGCAAACGGCTGTGGTCAGTGTCTCATTCACTAGGCAGGAGGGAACCTGTTTTGTTGCCTACTTCCTGTTTAGCCCCGACGCACAGAAAGTAGGGCACTGGCTTTGTATTTTCTAAATCAAACATTCTTTTCAAATAAAAATGTGTCACAGAGGAGTTTCGAGGTCTGTTTTGAAATATTCAAGCAAGGCAGCAAAATTTTGAAGGTGACAGGCATCTGGAACAAAGGTGGTAAAAATGAAGACAATCACAACAAAAACTACACACATAAAAAGACAAATCTACACTGAAGACAAAAGATGAGCAAGAACACTAACTGTTCAATCCCCATGATTGTGGAGGGCGTAGAAATGCTTATTTTTCGTGTCTTTAAAGCGACCTTGACTGTTTCTTCTTTGTAATAATTTGATTGCATCCATGCACCTTCCATTTCACTGTATTCACTCAGTTCTCACCCGGTCTCGTTGGCTTGAAGAGCCAGCTTGGATGTGTCTATCTTCCCATAATGACCATGGTGGGCTGGCAATGGACTTGCCTTCCTCCCCTCCCTGAGGAGTACACAGCGGATTTGCTTCGGATCAACTCATCAACAGCTGTTCACGGACTGCCTGCTTTGCATAACTAGCCTGTTAGATAAAGGAAGGTCCCTGCTCTAGTTGGGTTGATGTTCTATAAAGAGGTTGGGGCTGTAGACTCTTTTTGTCTGTTGTCTATTTGCCCAGGATTTTCCCTATTTTCAGCTGGGTTCACAGACAAAGCAGGGGAAAAAGTTGCATAAATATGATATAGTTCAAGAAAGAGACTGCTGCAAACACTTAGAACTGGAACTAAGACCTGAAATGAGGAGGGATTTCTTTGGTGGTTCAGTGGTTAAGAATCCATGCTTCCACTGCAGGGGGTGTAAGTTTTATCCCTAGTCAGGGAACTAAGATCATGCATGACTCTTGGCACTGCCAAAAAATAAATAAATAAAAATTAAAATGTAACATTAAAAATATCAATAACCTCAGATATGCAGATGACACCACCCTTATAGCAGAAAGTGAAGAGGAACTCAAAAGCCTCTTGATGAAAGTGAAAGAGGAGAGTGAAAAAGTTGGCTTAAAGCTCAACATTCAGAAAACGAAGATCATGGCATCTGGTCCCATCACTTCATGGGAAATAAATGGGGAAACAGTGGTAACAGAGTCAGACTTTATTTTTTTGGGCTCCAAAATCACTGCAGATGGTGATTGCAGCCATGAAATTAAAAGATGCTTACTCCTTGGAAGGAAAGTTATGACCAACCTAGATAGCGTATTCAAAAGCAGAGACATTACTTTGCCAACAAAGGTTTGTCTAGTCAAGGCTATGGTTTTTCCTGTGGTCATGTATGGCTGTGAGAGTTGGACTGTGAAGAAAGCTGAGCGCCGAAGAATTGATGTTTTTTTACTGTGGTGTTGGAGAAGACTCTTGAAAGTCCCTTGGACTGCAAGGAGATCCAACCAGTCCATTCTGAAGGAAATCAGTCCTGGGTGTTCATTGGAAGGATTGGTGCTAAAGCTGAAACTCCAGTACTTTGGCCACCTCATGCGAAGAGTTGACTCATTGGAAAAGACCCTGATGCTGGGGGGGATTGGGGTCAGGAGGAGAAGGGGACGACAGAGGATGAGATGGCTGGATGGCATCACTGACTTGATGGACATAAGTTTGAGTGAACTCCAGGAGTTGGTGATGGACAGGGAGGCATGGCATGCTTCGATTCATGGGGTTGCAAAGAGTCGGACAAGACTGAGTGACTGAACTGAACTGAACTAACATTTTTGAAAAAAAAAAAGACCTGAAGTGAAGGTAGAGCAAGAGGGAGACACAAATCCATCTTGCTTGGGAAGTTTCTCAGAGTCAGATTGAAATTTGCCACCGTGATTGTTTCCTGAGACTGCTTTTTTTTTTTTGCTTTTTAAAATATTTATTTGTTTCTTTGGCTGTGTTGTGTCTCATTTGCAGCACATGGAATTTTTACTTGATGCGGCATGCAGGCTTAATCGCTCCAAGGCATGTGGAATCTTCCAGGACCAGGGATAGGACTCATGTCCCCCGCATTGGCAGGCAGATTCTCATCCATGGTACCACCAGGGAAGCCCTGGAAATCTTGTGTATTTTCAAAACAACTTTTAAAATCAAGGGTTTTTTTTGTTTGTTGTGGCATGTGTTTGCTTGAGTTCTTAGCTCTGTGATTGGCTGGCAGGAAGGCAAGTGTCATTGTCAGAGCAAGCAGTTTCTGCTGCTGCTGCTGCTGCTAAGTCGCTTCAGTCATGTCTGACTCTCTGCGACGCCATAGACGGCAGCCCACCAGGCTCCCCCGTCCCTGGGATTCTCAAGGCAAGAACACTGGAGTGGGTTGCCATTTCCTTCTCCAATGCATGAAAGTGAAAAGTGAAAGTGAAGTCGCTCAGTCGTGTCCGACTCTAGCGACCCCATGGACTGCAGCCTACCAGGCTCCTCCGTCCATGGGATTTTCTAGGCAAAAGTACTGAGGCAGTTTCTAGAAACCATCTTTAACGTCCTCAGTGAGCTATTAATCAGCTGCCGTAGCACCAGCACAGACAGAGAGCACAGCTGTATGTGGGACTCAGGTAAAGAGAGAAACCCAACTTTTAATACTTGCATCCAAAGGGCTGGACAGCATAACATTTTGTGCAAATAGAATCACAATCTCTGTACCACCCGTGACACTCGTATGTAACACCCACTTCCATAAATAAGAACTGAATAAACAGATCACATGTAAAAAGGTAACTTGAGTGAAGTACAAAGAGCGCAACTTCCTAAACAAGCCATCGTCATTTATACTTCTATTATTACAAAATGTGAAGAAAGTATTCTGATTTCTTTTTGCTGTGCTGGTTAGCAACGTCCGGGAGGAAATAAGCATTGTCACCATGTTCATTCAGAATGAGCATCTGAACGGAAGTACTGTGCGCTGGGAGCAAAACCAACTGCAGAAGTGAGGCTGGTGAAGGATGAGGTGGGCTTCCTGCAAGATGCATTGAAACAACGTTTTATATATAAACATACCCGTTCTTATACACCCCAGACATACTTTCAGTATCCTTCTGCCAAAACCCTTCAGATCCGTCTGCTTCATTTTGATTCTGATGATGTTTCCAAGACATATGTTGAGGTGGGGAACAGCTACACTAAGAAACTGTCTCATGGTCACTTGTGATGAGGCAGATCTTAATACATGTTTATTGTATGGTTTATTGTATGCTGAAACTGAAGCTCCAATATTTTGGCTACTGATGTGAAGAACTGACTCATTGATGTTGGGAAAGACTAAAGGCGGGAGGAGAAAGGGACGAGAGAGGATGAGATGGTTGGATGGCATCACCAACTCAATGGACATGAGTTTCAGTAAGCTCCAGGAGTTGGTGATGGACAGGGAAGCCTGGCGTGCTGCAGTCCATGGGGTCGCAAAGAGTCAGACATGACTGAGCGACTGAACTGAACTTAATGTTCTATCATGTAAATGTTACTGTACTAGAAATAGTTCCCGACATTATTGAGGTAGTAATAGTATTCACAAATACAGAGCATGGTTGTACGAAGTATTTTCATACAGTCACTGTTTCTGTGCTTTAGTCTTCTCATCTCAAAAATAGGAATGATAATAATAATAATTTACTTTTACTCAAGATGACCGGGGCTTCCCTGGTGGCTCAGATGGTAAAGCACCTGTCTGCAATGTGGGAGACCTGGGTTGGGAAGATCCTCTGGAGAAGGAAATGGCAACCCACTCCAGTACTCTTGCCTAGAAAATCCCATGGACAGAGGAGCCTGGTGTGCTATAGTCCATGGGGTCGCAAAGAGTCAGACACAACTGAGAGACTTCACTTTCACTTTCACTCAAGATGACCCAGTAAGTAGAGGTGTCAGCTCTTACTAGTTCAAAGTCCACGCTGTTACTTTCAACAAAAGTCATTACTTCAGTGTGAAAATAACCAGAACTTCACTGAGATCCTGTCACTTTCTAAACAATAAATATTTGTAAGCAAATGAATGAACGAAGGAATGCTGCTTTGTAAAAAAGGACTCCCCGAGATTGCTCCCTGAATTTTGGGGTTCATGAAATAGTACGAACTGCAATAGATTTTATCATCAGTTCTTTCCCTTTGAGAAACAATTTTGACAAAGTTACAGCATTGGGACTAATGCTCTCTACATATTTTGTTCATGTTTTGTCACTCTCACGTTCATGAAAGAACAGGCTATTACAGCACTAAGACTACGAGTGCCATCTAGCGGCTCTTCTGGTTATCGTCCCTAACAGTGCATGTGACAATACTGCCTGCTCTAAAAATCACTAACCTGAGATTACAACGTACAACGATCAACATGTGCAGTTTGTAGTCTTCGCTGTTTTTCTGTCCAAGAAATCTTTTCTCAAAATTTCAGTATGTGATAAACTTTTTTATCCTCATTCATAGTTCCCAGATGACATACTATTCACACCAGATTTTTCAGTAGTCATATATTTATATCCAAAGAATGTACTTTTTTATCTTTTATGTGTGCTTGCTAAGTTGCTTCAGTCACGTCTGATTCTTTGTGACCCTATGGACTGTAGACCGCCAGGCTCCTCTGTCCACGGGATTCTTCAGGCAAGAATACTGGAGTGGGTTGCCATTTCCTCCTCCAGGGGATCTTCCTGACCCAGGAATCAAACCCATGTATCCTGCATCTCCTGCATTGCAGGTGGATGCTTTATCACTGAGCCACTGGGGAAGCCCCATTAAATGTATAATTACACATAATTTCAATGTTATAAATATTAATGACTTCCATATATATTATATATAGTATATACATATTTAAAAATGAGAAAAAGATGTTGATTAGGCTACAGGTATTAATTATTGAATTAGGAAATTATAGGTTTAATGAGAAGCACCCTGCCTCACTCAAAAAGTTTAAGTTAGTCATTGCTCAGACACTACTTACATAAAGTTGAGCAAGTGGGATAACTTCTAAAACTCAGTGTCCTCACCTGTAAAATGGGATAACAATGCCTACCTTATCCACCTCCCAGAGTTTTGAGGATCGAATGCAATAATGAAAGCTCTTAAAATTACTCTACGATGGTTAAGAATCTAGTGGTGTTAACTTCGATAATTATTTTCCTGAGGGCAGATTCTGGGGCTAGATTGACTGGACTCAAATTACAGTCTCAGTGTTTCCCACTTGTGTAACCTTGGAAAGTTGCTTCTCTGCACCTTGGTGTTTTATCTGTAGAATACCAAAATATTGGAGTGCGTGATCATTCCCTTCTCCAGGGGATCTTTCCAACCCAGGGACCGAATCCAGGTCTTTCGCATTGCAGGCAGATTCTTTACAGTCTGAGCCACCAGGGAAGCCCAGAATAAGGATAATAATAATTTTTTAAAACCTGCCTCAAAGGCCAGTAGTGTGACATGCCTGTTACAGAGCATTCAGTATCGTTTGAACTATCTGATTACAAACACACAATCATCCCAACTGTGATGGCCAAGGCATCCACTGTCAATTGCAGAGATCATTACTGAGTTGTTCTCAAAAACAGGAAAGATATTATAAGAGAGTTTTCACTATCATCACTAATATTTCTTGAACCAGAGAGGAACAAGGTCCTAGCTGCGGTGCCTTGTAGAATGTGCTAGATCCCACTCCTCTCTTTATAGACCCTATGGGTGAAACAGTGGGATATGTCAGGTCAACATAAGGCACTCAGGAAATAGTTTTTGTTGTTTTTAATCTTGAAAACTTTTTTCAGTCTTCCAGTCTTCTCAAATCTGCCTTTAAGCGGAGCAAAAGAATAAATGAAACGATGTCAGAGAGCTGGTGACAAGGCAGGGCTGGACTGGAGTAAAGAGGTCAGACAAGGAGAGCCACCTCCTCGACCATCTGCACAGTTCGGGCCACCCTCTTGTCTCGCCTGGACCATCGTGACAGCCTCTTAACTGGAAGCCTTCCTTCTGCTCCCCTTGCCCTGCATTCTACACACAGAAGCCAGGCTGAGTTTTTCAAACATAATTCACATTTCTTCCCTGCCCAAAGCCCTGTGATTCTGAACTTAGATGCTGCAGCAGTTACCATCTGTATGTCCTTCCCTTGAGCTCTCCCAGTGCTCCTGCCTTGGAGGGAGCGTTCTCTGTGATTGGTCAGCTCTGCCCTGATCTCCACGTAGGCACCCCCTTCTTGTCTTTCTGATAGCTCACAGGTACCGTCTCAGGGGTCCTCAGTTCTGCTTCCCACAGGATGTAGACATGCCTTCCTGATCCCGCCTCTCACAGGAGAACTAAGGCACAGGAGGGCAGCATTTTTTGTTTTATATACATATTATAGGTTTAACATTTTAAATTTATTTTTGGCTGTGCCGGGTCTTCATTGCTTTGCATGGGCTTTCTCTAGTTGTCGTCAGAGGGGGATACTTTTCCTTGCAGTGGGAGGGCTTCTCCTTGCAATGGCTTCTCTTGTTCAGGGGCATAGGCCCTAGGCTCTCCGGCTTGTCATAATGCAGCACGCAGGCTCAGT
>NW_011492730.1:1120141-1138096 GCF_000754665.1 Bison bison bison
CAGTAGTTTTGACTCCAGGGCTTAAGTTGCTCCGCCGCATGTGGGATCTTCCCAGACCAGGAATTGAACCTGGGTCCCCTGCATTGGCAGGTGGATTCTTATCCACTGTACCACCAGGGAAATCTGAGGGCAGTGTCCTTGTCTGTCCTGCCCTCCTAGTTTTCCCCAATTTAGAAGTGCCTGGCACATACCAATGACTGTAAGTATTGGTTTAATGACAGTCAAGATGATCCCAGTATTTCCCCCACATGGTGACTCTGGTTTTGACACTGCATGTGACATTGAACTTGGAAGTAGAAAAAGGAGCCAGATGTGGATTCTTGTTCTAGTGTGGGACCTTGGACTGTTGCTTCAGCTTTCCTGAACTTTAGCTCTTATAAAAAAAGCAGGAATCTTACTTGCCCTGCTTACCTCATGGGCGGTTCCTGAGTGCTCAGTCTCTTAAATTGTGTCCGACTCTTTGTGACCCCATGGACTACAGCACGCCAAGCTTCCCTGTCCTTCACCATCTCCCAGAGTTTGCTCAGACTCATGTCCATTGAGTTGATGATGCCATCCAACAACCTCATCCTCTGTCATCCCCTTCTCTTGCCTTCAATCCTTCCCAGCATCAGGGTCTTTTCAAATGAGTCAGTTCTGTGCATCAGGTGGCCTAAGTACTGGAGCTTCAGCTTCAGCATCAGTCCTTCCAGTGAATATTAAGGGTTGATTTCCTTTAGGGTTGACTGGTTTGATCTTCTTGCTGTCCAGACTTCTCTAGGATCACAGTTTGAAAGCATCAGTTCTTCAGCACTCAGCCTTCTTTATGGTCCAACTCTCACATCCATACACAACTACTAGAAAAACCATCTTGTCAAAAAAAGCTTTGACTAGACAGGCCTTTATTGGCGTATAGTCTTTGGTCTTCTATTTTTTTACCTGGTATATAATTTTCTGAATTCTGTTCCAACAATGTCCCTCAAGTTATTTTAAATCTCAATAATGACTATAAAATTATGTTAGAATGTAATGAAAATGTCGTGACCTTTTAAGCATTCAAGGCTTCTCAGAGATAGCACGGTGGTCTCTTCATCTACACTCTGGAGGGGGCGCCCTGGCCTGGAATCCCAGGTCTGGTAGAGACTCAGATCAATTACTCAACTCCCCAGAACCCATTTTTTCCTCTTGAAATAACCGAAATCTATCCCACAAGGTTGCTGGGAGGATTCACTGAAAATCGCTTACATACAATGCTTTACACAATGTAACTATTCATCAGATTTTACCTCGTATTCTAGACCTGGATTAAGAAAACGGTCAATGTATTCTTAGTTCCATTCTGTATTATCATTCAGTAATTTAAACATCTGACCAGAAGCATGAAAGAAACTAAGGTATAACTAGTTTTTACTGTATATTGATGTTAATTTATATTAAAAATACTGTCTGAAGTATGTGAAAAAGCAGGTTTCCTGTGAAATCTGAATTATATGAAGTTGAAAATCTAAAGAAAGGACTACCCCAACTACTAGGTATTCAACTTTCCATTATATTCCATTTGAGTCGGCATGATCTTTATTTCAAAATAGCATTTTTATTATATAAAAATGTAAAAATCCAGCAAAACCAGAAATACCGGATATATTTTCCTGGGCTTTCACATTTGTTGATTTTTATTTGCAATCTCTTTTTTCAATACAATTTACAACTTCATCCCCATTTGCAGTCTGATTATACAAGTGCTAAGTGGCAGGAAGGTCTAGAATAAATACACCAAAAAAAAAAAAAAAGGCAAAGCTGTGAATCAAAGTTGCATGCAACAGGCCTATGGGGGCTGGGGGGAAATGTCTAGGAAACAGTATAGAGTAAGACAAAGTAACTGGAAAGTTTTAGCTCAAGTTCCTTCAGTCATCTTTGTCTTTCGCTCCATGCTTAAGGATTCGAGTGAACTCAATGTAATTGAAATTCCCCTTTTTGTCAATAGGTGCTTCTCTGTACAGCTCGTCCACTTCCTCGTCTGTAAACCGGTCTCCCATTGTGGTCAGCAGTTCTCTCAGGTAATCCTCCTGAATGGTGCCTGGAAGGCAGCAGAGAAAAGGGAGTTGTGAACACTGCCCAGCATTCTAATGATCTGGTTCTCAATCTGGTCAATCTTACAAGGTATTTCATAACATACACATTTACATGAACAAAAATAAAGCAATATATAACCATATCATTATGTTTTCCTATTGTCTTTAGAGTTCTTTATTAATATTAAGTCATTTTAAAAGCTCAGTTAGTAGATCATATGCTTACAAAATTAATTTGAAGCAAGTATTTTCCAGAGGAGGAAAAAAACCCTTGTATTCCATATATATATATAAAACAGATATAGGATAGAAGGGCAGTGTGTTTCTAAGACCAAATGAAGGATGGTGCAGTTTTAAAAGGTTGAGATGGGGAGGCAGGAAGGAGGATGCAAGGTGTATCTGAGGAGGAGATGTGAGTGGCTGAGCAGAGGGTTAATGCAGAAGCAAAGGGGAAAATGAAAGGAGTAAGAAAATGGATCAGGTTTTTTTCAGTTTTAAATAATAAGGGGGAAAAAACCTAAGGTTTTATCGTTCAAGTTAGTGAACCATACTATTTGGTGAGATTTAAAGTCTGAAGACGTAGTTTTCAGTGTCTAAGAAATACTATTTACCGGCCAGTTCTTCTGGCTTTCATGGATGCTCAGAACCGAATTCAAAGGTTAACACCACACTCTGTGTAGCTATATGACCTACATCCCTGTGTTTTGGCCCTTCTCGGTCAACTGTCCTATTGTAAATGATGGTTTCCCTTTAGTCATTAAAAAAAATTATTTTACTCATCTTTCTCATTTCTTAAAAACCGTTTTACACAGTCTGGAATGAGGCCGGGGCATAACAAACAGTGCTCACCAGTTGCTTCCTCATCAAAGCAGGCAAAAGCATTTCTGATGACGTCCTCTGGGTCTGTGCCGTTCAGCTTCTCCCCAAACATGGTGAGGAACATGGTAAAGTTGATGGGCCCTGGAGCCTCGTTCATCATGGCTTCCAGGTACGCATCGGTTGGATTCTTCCCTGTAAAATTTCACATTTTCCCATTTAAGGACAAAGAACTCATTTCAGTAAATAACTATTCTGTTATTGTTATGTTCCACAATGTATTTTTTTAAAGTTACACCACCATTACATAAAACTAATCTTTCAGTTAACTTACATTGCTGTTGCTGTTTGTTGTTTAGTCACTAAGTCATGTCCAGCTCTTTTTCAACCCTATGGACTGCAGACTGCCAGGTTCTCTGTCTGTGGGATTCTCCAGGCAAGAATACTGCAGTGGATTGCCATTTCCTTCTCCAGGGGATCTTCCCGACCCAGAGATCGAACCTGTGTCTCCTGCACTGGGAGGGTAGTTCTTTATCACTGAGCCATGAGGGTAGCCCATAACATAAAAAATCTTAGATACACCATTATAAAAATGCATTCTGGGCTTAGATTGTCCATTCACTGATACTTTCTGCAACTTTTCCTCACTGTGGTTTAGTTGCTAAACTCTTGTGACCCCATGGACTGCAGCCCGCCAGGCTCCTCTGTTCATGGGATTCTCCAGGCAAGAATACTGGAGTGGGTTGCCATTTCCTTCTCCTTCACTATTCTTCATTCAAAACAAAACAAAACAAACACGTGAAACTATGAAACAGGCAATGCCACATTAGCACATTCGGAATGTTGATGACATTAAAGACCCATCAGGACATTTCAATACTGGTTATTTTTAAAAATCTATTCATGTTTCTAACTGTGGTACATGCAGCCATAATTGGTATGCTTCAAACAATTTATTTATAAGTTAGTAATTTAAGCTAAAACCATTAGATTGGTTTAGAACTGGGAGCTCATTTTAAACACTGTTATGTTACATTCGTTTTGGTTGTCAGACACATGCCCAGATGCCATTACTGGTGTTGAAATGCAGTCTTGTTTAGCATTGTTCATGATGGGAAATCTTAACCTCAGTTCCAACCGTGAACACGTCTCCCTGTTCCGGTACAGTGGGAGGGAACTCCCCTGACCTTCTGCTGGCAGTTGGGAGAAATTCCCCTAGAATGGCCTCATTGGTGGGAGTAACAAAGAGCCTCCCCGGTCCCAGCGCTTGTGAAGTCCACATGGCGTGGGAAAAGCAGCCCTGAAGGAAGCGTCTGGAGCAGTGGGTTTGAACCCCAGTTCTGCCCCTGGCTGCGTGCCTGGGAGGAGGGTGGCACCTGTCCAGGATTTACTTTCTATCTGTAAAATGACTTGACTAGTTAAATTCCAGAAGGTTTCCCTTCCAGCATTAAGTTTGTACGATTCTCCATGAAAAGAACATATATGTCAGTATGTCTCTATTACACCCAACTAAGCTCTAATGATAGTCCATGCTAGAATGATGGTTCATATGTAAGTTTTACTCCTGGGAATCTGAATGGAATTTAAGTGCCAGGTTGGCATCCATCTTATTGCATTACAATCTTCATTCAGTACACCTATTCAACATACCAATACAAAATCAGCCCCAAATTAATCTCAAGATTCTTTAAATAAGTGAAAGTGGTTAAAAAAGAAAAAAA
Source organism: Bison bison bison (assembly GCF_000754665.1). NCBI lineage: Eukaryota > Metazoa > Chordata > Mammalia > Artiodactyla > Bovidae > Bison > Bison bison. The sequence continues at coordinate 1,124,730 of NW_011492730.1, forward strand.
AAAAAACCCTTTCTTTTCTATCTTCAGGCCTAACCCAATTCTCTTGCAGCATTTTTGGGGGATAAAAAGTATACCCCAAAGGTGTGAAGAGTACTTGGGTACAAAGAAGACACAAGGATGTAAAATGAACTGGCTTAGGCTAGGCACCTATGGACCCACTCAAGGAGTCTAATATACTTTGATTTAAAAGGTATGGGGTTCCCAAATCGAAGTCCTCGAAGTCCGCCTCTTATTGTACCACAACTCTTTCACCCAACAAAAGCTAACTAACATCTACCAGGAGGGAACAGGCTGATGTTCAACCTCTGTAATGCAACTAAGACCCGTAATTTTCCCTGGTGGGCTTCTTCGGTAGTGACCTGAAGTACACTTAGTGATTCGGCGTGCGGAAAACACTGGGACCCACCCCGCCTGCAAGTCAGCAAGTCGGATCCTGTCTTCACTCTTGAAACAGAACTTGCCCTCCACCGTGTCCTCTGCCTGCCTTTTGTCTGTGGAATAAGTTTAGTCAGAGAATATGTTTAATCGGAGAAACGAGAAATGCAGAAGCAAAGGAAAACAGTCAAAGGAGACCAAATAATAATAATGTAGTCATCAAGCACAGTCAAGAACCTTTAGTTCTTTCTCAGGGGCTATAGATAATATTCTGAGTCACACTGTGGGAGCCGTCTTATAGATACCAAAACACCAGGGTGAAGAAGTTAACCACACGATGACCGGACACCACCCACAACATAAGTTGCCACGATTCTGAGAACTGGTCTCAACGAATCCTGGAACTGAAGAGTAACTGTACTTAAAACAACCAAGATGACTCTGGTCAGACCATCAATGACCACTTTGAAGATGACTGTCAGGGTTGACTGTGCTGTTTCTACATGCAGCCCTCTCCTTCTGTCTACAACAGCTCTTGCCCCACTGGTTGCCAGTGGAGGGGTGGGGAGTCTGCCTTTGGACAGATGTTTGGCCTCCCTTCCCAGCTGCCAGCGTCTGAGATAAAGCAAACTTTCCTTCCCACCAACCTGGCCTGTTTATTGGCTTCTGGGCGTAGAGGAGCCGGACCCCACACGGACCCCACACGTACTCCTTTCCGTAACACTCTCACTCTGACTAAGAGGAATGTTGCAAAATGTTAACAACCACTGAATCTGGGTAAAGGATGGAAGCATGTTCATTATACTGTTCCTTCTACTTTATATTAGCTTAAAAGTTTTCAAGGGAGGGGCCATATGTATACTTATGGCTGATTCACATTGTGTAAGGCAGAAACCAACACAACACTGAAAGCAATTATATTCCAATTAAAAACAAATTTTAAAATATTTTCAAAACAATGTTAGGTGAAAAGTAAAATAGGGGAATGAAATTATGTGGTTATTAAAAGGAAAAAAAGTAACACCTTTTCTCCCTTTGTCCCTGGCCCTGGAATAGCCGTTTCTGGCTCTCAGTCTAACACAGAAACGCTCAAGTACAGACCCTAACTGTGGGCCATGCTTAACTTGTGTCCCCTGCCCCCAGGCTTGACACTCCTTTCTACTAACCATGAGATAGTGCTGACTCAGGCAGGACAAGGACTTTCCCTTCCTTCCTTAAGATCAAAACAACAAAATCACATAAAGAATAATAAATTAACACCCATGTAACCAAAATGACAGAGGGTAGTTTCTGTTTGCTTTAGATCTTGTATCTTTAAATGAAATATTGCCATTTGTAGCACCATGGATGGACCTAGAGATCATCATACTAAGGGAAGCAAGTAAGGCGCAGAGAAAGACAAATATAAAAAATCACTTACATATGAAATCTTAAAAAAAAAATGATACAGGTGAACTTCAACAAAACAGAAAGAGATTCACAAACATGGCAAATAACTTATGGTAACCAAAGGGGAAGTGGGGGAGGGGATACATCAGGGATTTGGGATTAATAGATACACATCACTATATATAACATAGATAAGCAACAAGATTTACTGTTCAGCACGGGAATGTTATTCAGCATCTTCTAATAATCTATGATGGAAAAGACTCTGAAACTGTATTCCTGAAATTAACACAATATTATAAATCAACTGTAGTTAAATAATGTGTGTGAGTGTGTGTAGGCTCAGTTGTGTCCGACTCTTTGTGACCACATGGACTGTAGCCTGCCAGACTTCTCTGCCCATGGAATTTTCCAGGCAAGAATATTGGAGTGGGTTGCCATTTCCTATTCCAGGGGATCTTCCTAAACCAGGGATCGAACACGTGTCTCTTGAGTCTCCTGCACTGGCGAGTGGATTGGGCCACTGGGGAAAGCCCAAATAATGTATAAAAATCCATAAATCCCCTACCTTTACATTTTCATTTCTGTAATTATAAAGAAGTTATAAAGTGTGAAAGTCCCCTTCCTTGTGTCTCTCCCCCTGCTTTTTTTAGGAGACCTGGCCTTCCTCCTTGAGATGATCATGATCACTTATTAATGTCACCTCTTTTCTTACAACCTGCTCTCAACCTTTACTACTTAGTACACTATATTATTATTGGAGAAGGCAATGGCACCCCACTCCAGTACTCTTGCCTGGAAAATCCCATGGACGGAGGAGCCTGGTAGGCTGCAGTCCATGGGGTTGCTAAGAGTCGGGCACGACTGAGAGACTTCACTTTCACTTTTCACTTCATGCATTGGAGAAGGAAATGGCAACCCACTCCAGTGTTCTTGCCTGGAGAATCCCAGGGACAAGGGAGCATGGTGGGCTACCGTCTATGCGGTCACACAGAGTCGGACATGACTGAAGTGACTTAGAATAGCATAGCATAGCATATACTATATTATTAGCCACTTTTGTTTAAGATTCTGGTTTTCTGTCACCTAGCCATTCCCTGGTTTTTCACCTAGTGGACTTATCATATTTAGCCACAGGAATGGAACGTGCCCAGCCAGAGAGGCTGCCAGGCCCACACCCCTGCAGGCATATCCTCTTGTGACTGGCCCTACTTCAGTAGGGCATCTCCCACCCAACATCTCTCAACAGGCCTCTGAGATGGATAATTGCACATCACACAAACATTAATTCATAAAATGCTGATTAATGTTTATGTTGGAGGAGGCAGGCATATTAAGAACATAAGAGTCTACCTAGAGAAGCAAGCATGTCATGCAAGTCTTCCTTGTCGATGAACCCATCCCTGTTCTGGTCGATCATGTTGAAGGCCTCCTTGAACTCCTGAATCTGGGACTGGTCAAACATGGCGAACACGTTGGAGGTCGCACGCTGGGGGCGCTTCTTGGTCTTGGTCTTTGCCTTTTTGCTCGACATGGTGGCGGTTTAATTCTAGAATTGAAAAGAAAAGAACATAAAGCAAAACTGAAGGCATAAAGCCCAAAGTAAAGAAAAGGACTCATGACACCTAAAGTTAGTGAGTAAAAACATCTCAACGTAGAATGATTATCTGGGTTATGTTATACATGTAAACTGTGTTTCCAATGTCACAAAAAACATCTACAAAAAAGAAGTTTTGAAGAAATAGGAAAGTACTGATGTAGCTTTCTCCCAAGTTTCATGAAACTCATTTTTATTAAACATGAATGAGATGTGAAGCATGCAGCAATAGCTCACACTTACCAAGTGCTACTGTGTGCCAAGCACTGCTCTGAAGACAGGGGGCTCCCCTTAAGACTCCAAAGTGGACATCTCAGTTCACAGAGACTGTCCCATTTAACCCTCACAACAATCCTATGCAGCAGGTGTACCTTTTAACTCCATTTTACCACCAACATTACATACCTCTCTGAGCCTTGGTTTTTTCCAAAATGCAGCTTGAAAATTTAGAGACGCTCACTAAATTCTGTTTTAGAGCAAAACACAATAATTGCTCTAACAGAAGTGAGAATTAAATGAGATATATGCAAAGAGACTAGTACAGTCACTGTAAGTACATGCTCAAAAGGCTCTCATTTAAAAAAAAATCAAAACATATCTTTAATCTTGTATCCCTGCTAGCTACATCTTCATTTTCTATTTCTCCAGACAAAACTTTTAGAATAGTAGTCTAATTCTCAAATCTCTCCATTTTCTCATCTTCCCAAACACTCCTCAATTCTCTGTAATATAGTTTTAGTGGTAGCCTCTAATACTCTACTACCAATAATTTATATGTCAAATAGAATAGACACTTCTCATTCCCTTTTATTTTTTGGCTACACCATGTAGCTTGCAGGATCTTAGTTCCCCAAATAGGGATCAAACTTGGGTCCCTGGCAGTGAGAGTCCTAACCACTGGACTGCCAGGGAATTTCCTTATTCCATTTTTATTTGCAGTTTCGATTGATATAAACACAACACAAATAGACTACTGGCTTTGGAATTAGAAAAGTGCTGAGTTCGAATCTCAGCTTTACCATTACTAGCTACCATGGACACCAGAAAAAAAAATTGTTTTTTAAATATTTGTTTGCATGGAGTCTTAGCCACTGGACCACCAGAGAAGGCCACAGAAAAAATTTTTGATCCAATGTTTTATTCAATGTTCACAATGGCCCTGAGAGAGAGGTACTCCCTCATTAGGTTAAAAAAAATAATTAATGGCCCTTGTATAGTAAAGAATTTAATTTTGTCCCAAAAGAGGTCTGGCCTTGGTCCTCAGCTCCTGGGAGGTAATCTCTAAGTCCTTAGGATGTCCTGCCTCGTTTACCTGGGGTCTTGGGGTCAGGTGTTATCAGCCTGGCCTCTAGACAAACTTTGGAAACTGAGATCGGCCTAGGAGCAGTGGACAGTAGCTAGGGGACAGGTTCCCAGCAAAAGCTACAGCTAGCAAGCAAGGGGAGACACTACTCTGGCAGGCAAGTCTGTGCACACTGTCACATCTTACCAGGAAGCAACACTGCCCGTGGAGAAGACCACTGGGAGCTGAGCATTTGGAATTCTCCTGGGCTCTGCATATCTCTTCCCTTGATTGATTTTAGTCTGAGTCCTTTTGCTGTAATAAACCAGAACTACAGGTGTCACAGTTCTCAGTGAGTCCTAGCGAATTACTGAACCTGAGCATTGGTCATCTCAGGGAACCCAAACTGCAATTTGGTGTCAGAAATGACGGGGGCCTTGGGGACTGTTCTAACTCTGAAGCCACAGAGCGCAAAGGCAGATGACTGGTGGGGGCAGTGGCTGAGCAGAGGAACTCTGGACCTGGGTCTCTAGGCCTTCCAGACTTGGACTTCAAATCCTTATTGTTTTAGTCCATTTGCCGTTTTGAAGCACATCAGCCTTAGAGTCCTTACTCTTGACATTCCAACTCCTTCCCCTCCCTGCACACTTGGCCTGAATAAATGTTAATTTCTTCCCCTTCCTGTAATTTGGCTTGTATGTGACCTCAGTTATATTGAAGGTCAAGTCGGACACAGAATGTGATGCACTAGCAAGGCACTTGACTCTGCTTTAATTCTTCCTTACATTCCAAAACTGTGGGATTAAAATTCTTTCTCATGCTAAAAATTCTATGACTCTATTTCTTCAAGATTCAAAAGATATAAAAGACAGTAGATCTGAAGGCAAGAATTAGTGCTCTCCTTCAGTTTCAACAAATTGTATTTGTAATAGAGTCATTGAGAAAAATCTCCCAGAGAAAAATCTTTATGTAAAAAAAAAAGATCAATTGTTTCATGCTAACCTTACAGCTAACCCAAAAGTACATTATATTTAAACATCTTTGAAGCTTAGTTGGAGTTGTCGAAGAAGCTGATGCTGAGAAGAGACAGGTAACCCAGTAAGGCTAGAAAAGCCATTATACAGTGAGCAAGTCTGAGCCCCCAGTCAAAACCTGTTACAGAGCAGATATGGCTCAATGTAGTAATACCATGATTTCTTTAAAAAGAAAAAAGTTGATTTTTTCTCTGTACTTCTTTTAAAACTGGGCTTCTCTAAGAGCTCAGTTGGTAAAGAATCCACCTGCGATGCAGGAGACCCTGGTTAGATTCCTGGGTCAGGAAGATCTACTGGAGAAGGGATAGGCTGCCCACTCCAGTAGTCTTGGGCTTCCTTTGTGGTTCAGCTGGTAAAGAATCTGCCAGCAATGCAGAAGACCTGGATTTGATCCCTGGGTTGGGAAGATGCCCTGGAGAAGGGAGAGGCTACTCACTCCAGTATTCTGGCCGGGAGAATTTCATGGACTGTACAGTCCATGGGATTGCAAAGAGTCGGACATGACCGAGCGACTTTCACTTCATTTAAAACTAGTGTACATTTATATTTGTATATGGTATCCATAAAAGTACACATATAAAATATCAAGTGATAATAAAACATCAGCTGAAAAGTAAGGCAAAGTTGTAGCAAAACAATCAATCTGAAACAAACTCTGGCCTCCAAAGAAACTTCCCTCCTCTTTCTTCTCAACTACTGAGATAAATATCTTGGCTTTCTCCACTTTCTCACTTCCCACTCACCACAATCTGGCTCTCTCTTCTCTACTGTAAGCACTTTCCATTTGCCAAATCCCGTTTAAGTCTTCTTGGACCCTTCTGCTGTATTTGACACCATTTTATCCCTCCTCTCTTCAGGCATCAGCAACCCTTGGCCTTGGTGAACTGTAACAGCAGAAGTGAACTGTCCCAAAAGGAACAGGAGCCCCAGGTTCCCATCCTTGAAGACCTCACTCTCCTAGGAAGGAGACTCCTGAACATCAGCTTGGGACGCCTGGTTGAAGTAAGATGCTGGTCTGACTTGGTCTCTCAGGCCCCCTCTCAGTTCTATTTCTATGCCTGGTCTTCCTCCAGTTTCTTATTAGGCTCTTCTCTCCTCCACTCACTTAAATATTCACGTTCCCCAGCATTCTCACGGTGCACGGCTCATTAAATTAACTCTGCGTTCCCTGGATGATCTCATCGGCTCTGTTCTGACAACACCTGTGACTCCCACGTCTGCATTCCCAGGGCAGACCCTTCCCTTGGGCTGTGGACTCAAACAGCCATTTGTGCTGGTGTGAGGCACTCATTTGATGTCCCACAGACTCTCAGAATCAACATGTTAGAAACTGAATTACCTTCCCCTCCTAACCTTTCTCAGCTTTGTTTACTGTCAGTTGATGGCACTATCACTTACTCTCTCGCCAAGCCAGACAACGGTGAGTCATCCCTGACTTGTCCCTCTCCCCGATGAAACAGGCCCAGCCTCTTAAATAGATATCAGACTTGCTCATCTTCTTGCCACCACCCTACTCTGCTGCTGCTGCTGCTTCTAAGTCGCTTCAGTCGTGTCCGACTCTGTGCGACCCCACAGACGGCAGCCCACCAAGCTTCCCCGTCCCTGGGATTCTCCAGGCAAGAACACTGGAGTGGGTTGCCATTTCCTTCTGCAATGCATGAAAGTGAAAAGTGAAAGTGAAGTCACTCAGTTGTGTCCGACTCTTAGCAACCCCATGGACTGCAGCCTACCAGGTTCCTCTGTCCATGGATTTTCCAGGCAAGAGTACTGGAGTGGGGTGCCATTGCCTTCTCCGACCTTACTCTGGGCCCTCATCATCTCTGTGTAGAATATTCTATGGCCAACACACCAACCTCCTTGCCTCTTGGTGGCCTGTCAACTACTCTATCTTCCAGCCAGAGGCGTGTAAAACATGAAATAACCACATCATTCCCTTTTGAGAACTCTTCGGCCCTCCACCCATGCCTACAGGACACAGTACAAGTTCTTAAGCATGCACACCTTCCCCTGCTCTAGAATGACCTTTCTCTAGCCATTCTCTGCTTTCTACTTTTCCTTCAGCAACACCAAATGCCTAGAATGTGCCCAAGCACTATGCAGTTTCTCATGTATTTGTTTTTGTTATTATTCTAGCCCCAAATGCCTTAGCACCAGAGAGAATTAAAGGTCTACTCAACTTATGGCTACTCCCATTTGCAGAGTGACTCATGTGCTAGACACAAAGGTGAGTTAAATTCCCATGCCCGCTTTACACATGAAGGAACTGAATAGCAAAGATGTCAAACAACTTGCCCACCGTCACCTGGTGGCAGACCTAGAATTCAACCCCATTTGTTCAAGGTGATTTTACCTGTATATTCTTCATGCAATTCTTCTAGTTTTTATTTCTGGCCACAGGGCCCAGGTTGTGGATCTTAGTTACCCTACCAGGGACTCAACCTGCACTTCCACTGCAGGGAGCCATAACCACTGGACTGCCAGGGAGGTCCCTCCAGTTATTTTTTTTTAATCACAAAATAGTTCTTAAACTTTCAGTACTCACCAGTATAATCCAACATTCCTGAACAGCTACTTTCCTCTAAATGTAATTCCCAGTGAAACTGAGTTTTCAAATTCCAACTCTTCTGGGGAATTTATTTGCACAGATTAGAAGTGCACAGCTGAATGGGAAGGGAATAAAATATGAAAGGCACCCCCTGCAGCTGTGCAGTGTTGCAGCCTTGGTTTGGGTTTATCAAATGGCAGTATTTCCTCCCAGTACCTGTCTTGGTTTGACATGACAGGTAAAGGCTTGACATCTTTACCTGCAACTATCAAATTACTACTTGACCTATAAATATCAAACGAATAAAACCCACCAAACTCCATTCTTAGTTACAAAAAATAACCATTTAGAACACAGCATATAAGGTAGTGAATCAGCCTTAACAGCAATAAAACAAAAGTCTCACTTCCTCTTCAAAATTTTTATTGTATTATTTTTGTAAATTTCGGATACAGAGTGAACTAAAGGTTATATGTAGTACTCACAGGTTAAAGAAGGGCAGGGATATAGGAATACTGGTGGTAGAGGTGGTTATAGTGTCAACATATTTAGATCATAGTCTAAATATTTGCAAAATCACCTGCAATAGTGCTGTGCAAATCAAAACATGGGCACCGTGATCATTAACAGGCAGCAATTGCTTGAGAACTTCGTCCAGCCTCTATGGCTTTATTGGGAACCTGGGAGAGAGGTGCTTACGGCGCATTCTGTCAGCTTCCTAAGCAGCATCTCAGGCAGCAACGTGATGCTACCATATGGCAGGTAGATACAGCTCTCACAGCAGTTAGCCTCTGGTTTCGACCTTGGCTGCACATCAGAATCACCTTGGAAAGTTTTAAAAAGTGATGTCTAGGTCCTGGTCTGGTACAATGGAAACTGAAGGTCTGTAGGTGGAGCCTATGAATTGGTATTTTTAAAATGAACCAGGTGATTCCAATGTAGAGTGAAGGTTGAGAATCACTGAGTTAACCACTTAGAAGGCACTGGCTGTGGTTCTGAGATTCTGCCTGACACTTTGCAATAACAGACTAACAACAGAAAACCAAACAAGTTTATTAAGGTGTATATCTCATGTTTACCTGGGATACCCAGGGAAAATGCAACTCTCAGAGGTAGCTTAGAACTCTGGCTTCAATATCATCTCAGCTAAAGCCAGAAGGCGTGTGTGAAGGGGAGAGGCCAGGGACGAAGGTGAAAAGCACACTGTAAACAAGGGCAAGCCTTCCCTTGGGATTTCAGCCCAGCCTTGCCCTCTAAGAGTCTTAAGTTGTCTCTTTAACAACCTTTGTCCTTCCTGGTAGAGAGCGAAAGAAGACCTTTGTAAATTTGTGTCCTGCCTTTCGGCAAACTTCCTGAAGCCTGTGCTCAGTCCTTCGGTCGGGTCCTTTGCAACCCCAAGGACTGTAGCCCACCAGGGATTCTCCAGGCAAGAATACTGGAGTGGGCTGCGATTTTCTTCTCCAGGGGATCTTCCAGACCTAGGGATCAAACCTGCATCTCCTTCATCTCTTGCACTGGCAGGGGGATTCTTTACCACTGAGCCACCTGGGAAGCCCTTCAGGCAAATTGAGGGAGGGCAAAGAGATTTTCTTGTGTCTGCCTCTTTTCAGTTGCCTTCAGCTCAAAAGAATTTTTAGGCCAAAGTGGCATATTTTGGGGTGGCATATTCTGCCACCCTTCATATGCAACAGGACATTGTGAAAATGAAGGGGTGTGATTTTGTCATAATACATGTTGTAGGTTCTGCCATGCTCTCGCTCAGATTGCTCAATGTGGGGGAAGCCAGCACAAGGTCATGAGGGCACTACACGACCCCATGGAGAGGTCCACGTGGCAGGGAACTGGGACCGCCGGCCAACTGCCAGCAGCAACCTGCCATCCAGGTGAGTCAGCCATTTGGAGGTGGATCCTCTGTCAAACAACTGCAAACCCAGCTGACATCTGGACTCCCAAGTTCAAGACAGCCAGAATCACCCTGCTAAGCTGCCCTGGAATTGCTGGCCCTCAGAAGCTCTGTAGTGTTTTCTTAAGGTGCTAAGTTTGGGCATAATCTTATATACTCATTGAAAACTAAGCAAGCCATTGTGTTTCCTTGGCATCTACAATATTTAATAGGGCAATGCCTTTACTTCAGAATTATAGCCAAAGAATTTTTAAAACGAAGGGGCCACAGCCATGTTTGCACTGGATAGGGAAACTTTCTATTCCTGGTTAGCAAGCTTTAATTCCCTCCATTCGGTTTCTCTCAAGTTCAGAGGATTCTTCTCTTCAGTGCAACAGCCACTCCTTTCTCAACCTTCCCATTGCCAACCTCTATCCTCTTCTTCAGGCTGATCACTATGCTGATTTCCTAGTTCTTGCTATCTAACTGGAGTTTTCTTCAGTTTGTCTTGAATGACTGCTTTTCTCAAGGACTGGTTGAAAAACTGATAACATAATGGTGCCACTCAAAAATGAGGTAACTGGGGGAGGAAGGAGAAGCTGGTTTCATGAGCAAAGGGATGACAGACAGTTCAAGTTTTAGCCATGCTACAGCAGAGATGCCTGGGGACAGGATGTTTAGAAGGTCTCCTCTCAAGGCTGATTTGTGAGCAGAGGCACAGAGTGAGGTCTGAGAGTGGATGAACGCAAAACAAGTAGAGAGTGGTTCTTGGGTTAAAACTTAAGTTCATTCCTGATTCAATTCTCATCTTCGCCAAGGTCTATCAGTATCTGCAGGAACATCTCGTGAATTCCCATGGCCATTACTGTAGTCAAGACTAGTGCTCATGCTAATTGGGAAGATCAAATGACTGGGTATGTGAGCAAGTGTGAACAGCAATAATCAAGAGAATTGAGTATATAATCAAATTAAAATACTCCTCAAAATTAACCTGACATACTCAATGACATATTATTGTTTTTATGCTGCCTATTTAGGCAGATATATAATCAGTTCCATAAATTATTATATCTGTTACTTCTTTTAGAGCCAAACTCAATTTTACAGCTTTTCTCTTAGCAGCGGTGAAGTTTTCCCTATGCTATAAACATTTTAACATTTATCACATACATTATAATGCTGTCATTGCTTTATTATGGGTTTTATGATCATCCCAACTGGTAGTAAACTTTCTATTGTCTCTACTCCCCTATCATCTTTTTATTGTGAAACAATAAAGTAAAATTTACATATAGTGAAATGTACAGATCTTAAAAATGATGTACACCATATAACCACCACCCCAAGTAACCAACCATCAAGTAACAAACATGACTCCAGAAAGTTCTCTCCAAATCAATCACTCTCTCCCCAGGCTACAATTGCTCAGATTTCTATCACCGTAAATAGTTCTGACTTTGAACTTCTTACAGATGGAATTATACAGTGCATACTTTAAGTGTCCAATTTCTTTCACTCAATATTTTTGAGAGTTATGTATCTCACTGCATTTATCAGTGGTTCTTTTCTTTACTTTTACTGCCCAGTCGTATTCCACTGCCGTGTCATTTACATGTCCATTTTTATAGCATTTAGCCTATCTACCAAAGATTGCAGGGTTAAGTATAGCGTCTTACACATTGCTGGTGCTCAGTAAACACTAGTCAAGCGAACAAATACATATGCCTCCTCAAAATAGTACATACACATACGTCCTCTGTAAGGTAGGTCCTAGGTCTGACTCCCCAATTATGGCTTTCTCCAAGGTCTACCCATAAACTCCAATGGACTCTCAGCAAGAGATCCTTAACAAAATGTACCAGTCACTCCTTGTTCCACACCTGACACAAACAAAGCTAATAAGAGTGCTGAATATGTGCTAGGCACTGGTCTAAGCATTTCATATGCATTAACTTATGTAATCCTCAAAACCACTTTGACATAGGTGCTGTTATTTTCCCCATTTCTCAGATGAGGAAATTAGGGCAAGTAGAATACATAATTTGTCTGGAGCCACAGGTAGAAAAAAGTAGAACTTAGATGCAAAATCATGCTCAGGAAGTCGATCTCAAGCGCTTGTACCATTAGCTCTTAATGCCCTGCAGCTGAAATTCTCTACCAAGAAAATGTGGAGAGCTGGCTGGAGGTAACAAGCAAAGCTACCACAGCTCAGGTGCAGAACAAAGGAAGATGCCAAAATCATCCCAAGATACACATTGTCTTTGAACCTTGGGAGACCGACAACCAGCTTTCTTAGGGGCTCCTGGTCCTTTTATCTCTCCTAAGTCCAGCAGCCCTCACCCGGGACCTGTCCTTCAGAAGCTGCAGTTTTGTTTTTGTTTTTCAGAAGCTGCAGTTTATCTTGCCCAAACTCAGTCTCATTAAACCATAAACCGAGTCAGTCACCATAGAAGCTGTTTCATTCAACAGAGCCTGGACAAACAATAAGCTGTGTACTTAACCATAAGCTCCAAGAGAGTCCATCTAATGCTCAGAGAAAATGGGTGGTCCAGGTGAACCCCTCAAGTGACTTTGGGCAAATTATCTCACTTCACTGAATTTCATTCTTCTCCATTATAAGACTAAAGATAACCTATAAAGTTCTTCTGAATTCTGAAGTGCTATGATTCTTTTCTCACCGAAGGAGAGTTGCAAATCCATCTTTAACCAAGGCTGCCAAACTAATCCTCTAAACACCCTTTTCTTCATCTCTCTCCCTTAGTGAAGAATCCAAAATGACTCCCTAATGCCTCTTACATAATTTTTATTTCTCGTCAAGTTTGCAAGACATCTGTGAAAAGATTCCCACGGATCTACCCACTTCTAGCTATTATCCATCACAGTTCTGTTCCGTTCAGGCTGGTCTCCCCGTCTTCTCCTTTTCACACGACACAATTCCCACCTTCTGAGCTTTTGGTCTTGTTACCGCCTGCCACAGATCAGCCAGAAATAGTAAGTTCTCCCTCCCAGGGCTAAGTCCAAGGCCTCCAATGAGGTCACGATTCGTTTTTTTCAGGAAACCCTTCCTGATTTTTGCTATTTGTTCTCTTCTTCATTGGTAGGAACGGAGTAAATCTTTATAAGATGCGAGATACTGCGAAAGAGCCAAAACTCCTGCGGAAATCGTTCCATTCAGCCGGTGCCAACCCGGCACTCCCGGCAAGAACCAGATACTAGCGGGCCCCCTGTGTCCCCAGAGCACCCTGCCCTGTGTGTGGCACAGA
>NW_011492730.1:1138417-1150181 GCF_000754665.1 Bison bison bison
CGCGGGGGCGAGCGCCACTCACCGCGGCCGGACACCAGCACCAGGAGCCGGGCTGCCTGCACAGGACCTGCGAGGGTACGGGCGCGACAGCTGCGGCACCGGCACTTCCTGCCTCGGGAGGCGGACCGGAAGTCGCGCCGGAAGGCGCGGCGGACCCAACTCCGGGAAGGGGGACGCGCCACGGTTCTCGCTCCCGCCGCGGCCGACTTCGCCTTGTCCGCCCCGGCGCGGGGCTGGAGCCGACCACCGCGGCCTGGGTTTCTGCTGTGTCTCGCGGGCCTTGAGGTCCGGAGCTGGCACGGCGCGGCCGGGGCCCCGCGGCCCGCCCTCCTCCCCCGCTATCGGCGGCGGGTCCCGCAGCCCTTCCGCATTCCCGAGCCGGCGCGAGCCCTCGGTTTGGGGGTCGCCGGGCGCCGCCCACCCAGGGTTGTCGCTTGGCAGATAAAAGTACACCCAGCCTGGTTACACCAGAGTTTCAGATAAAACGAGTAGTTTTTCAGGTTCCGTCCCGCGTCACACTGAGGAAGGTTAAGAGGGCGGCGGCCGGCCGTGTCCGCCTGCAGGAAAGCCTTTTCTTTACAAACTGCACGCCCAGAGAGTTCTATCTGCCCTCTCCGGTCTTAATCCTCACGTTATCTATCAGGTGTACGCCCTGATCAGGACAGTTTCTCCTTTCAACCACGGTAAAACTATTCATTTGCTTTCCTTTGATTTACTACAGTACAAACTTACATACACACACAAGCGCGCACAGGCATTATACCATGCTCTTGGTCAAAACAAAGGACACCACCAAAATGCATTACTCCAGTTTTGTTCTAGCGTTCATATTCCTTCAACCTTGGAATATTATCAAAGTGAAAGTCACTCAGCCGCATCCGACTCTGTGACTCCATAGACCGTAGCCCGCCAGGCTCCTCTGTCCATGGGATCTCCCAGGCGAGAATACTGGAGTGGTTCCCTTCTCCAGGGGATCTTCCCGACCCAGGAATCGAACCGGAGTCTTCTGCATTGCAGGTGGATTCTTTACAGTTGAGCTACCAGGGAAGCTCCTGGAATATTATAGTTGGATAAAACTAGTTCTGGATAATGGGACACTGTCTTGCCTCAACGTGTGCTGGATGCTAGGGAGAACAATCCAGTCTTTTATATTCTAGGAAAGTGATGAGAAATCTAGGAATCTTTGATTAGAAATTCCTAGGTCGTAGGAACCTTGTGCACTCTATACTAGTTGTTCTTAAAACAGTAGCACCAGTAAGAAAACCCGTGGGCTTCCTAAAAAGCCCAACCGCCACCCCCCCCCTCCCCGGCAGATTCAGGTCAAGGGTAGGGCAAGAATCTGCATTCCTAGTAATCACCCAGCATTCTCCCTGGAGTAGCACTGCCCCCAGGTCCTTAATTGAATGCATTTTCTCTAGAGTCTGAAACCAATTGCTGAGAAATCATATCTGGTTCTAAAATATTTACCCTTTCCCTCAGCTGCAGTCTCCCCTTTGGCCCAATAATTAAATTTTTCCCCACTCATCATAACATTTTGGCTTCAGAGGTCTTTGTCACAGAGCTCTTCTAGTGTGCACTATTAACCATCCAATAAGTCCTCACCCTGGCCATCTTAAATAAGATCATAGCTGATACCCTGACTGCACGGTCTTTGATCTCCATATTTGTTACTAGAACTGTGTTCCAACACAATGGTCACTAACCACATGTGGCTATTTAAATGTAAATTTAAAATTCAGTTATTTGAGACATATTTTAAATGCTCAATAGTCACATGGGACCTAGTGTCCTTATTGGACAGCACAGAGCATTTCCATCATCACAGAAATTTCTGGCTAGCACTGTTAAAAGTAGAATAAGTATCCAGTCCTTGGGAAATGGTTAATTATGGCATACTCTTATCAAAGATAATTGTTTACTGTGGTCATTAAAAAGAATGGTTCAAAAAAAGGTAATATACTTAAAAATGGTGGGTATGCCAAAATATGACAATTTAAGATACATTAAACTAAAAAACAAGTTGTCTACTTACTACAAATATAAAATGTATGTAGATAAATATGGAAGAGAAGTTATGATGCCTGCTATTTAAGCAGTCACACAGAAACTTAGAATAAAAAGATACAGGGACTTGGGAAAACTGGCTGTTGAAGGATGAGCGCCAGCAATGCTTTTCAGGACAGCAAAGATAAAAACCGTGGTTGCAGGGAAATCAAGAACTTGTACACTTAAAGAGGACCTAGAAAGATACAAACAGTTCTGACATACTGGACCTACTTGGAAATCTAAAGTAAACTGTTTAAGGACCTACTCTATACCACACATTTTTATGTATATTCTCATTAAATACTAATAACAACTCTTTAATAAAATTCTAGTTTGAGATAATATACTATCAAACCCCTGTAGACTTTTCTACTAACCTCAGTCTTCCAATCTCCAACTAGGATTAACTCCTGTTACCTACCCTTTACTGTTTTCAGAGGGAGCACTATCCATTTTTATTTTTCTAAGAATAATCCTACAACATGTGATCTAGGTTTTCTATCTGTTAGACATCACTCCTTTGGTTTCATTCGCTTTTTCTCTAAACAAATGCCCTGTGGTCCTGCCTTCCCTATAAGCCTCTCCCACTGCCAAACAGCCCCAGCTGGTAAACAGAATACCTACTGGATGCTAGACCATTTAGCTTTAGTGTGTTTCTATATTTACTACAAACATAGAGGGTATTGTCCCTAAACAGGTGAGGAAACTGACACTTATGGTGACCTGCCCAAGGACACGAAGCTCATCAAATAAGACTGGCAGAATTGACTTAGCCAAGTCTGACTCTAAAACCCATACTGCTCCTAATCACAAAAATGCTGCTTTATATATTCATAGATTATGTTCCGATTATGAACCAAGAGCATTACTTCCATTTTACAAACGAACAGAGGTTGAGGGGGTCAAATAACTCTCTTAAAGTTACAAAGCCATGATGGAGCACGAACAAGGTTAAAACGTAGCTGGACTGAACCCCAAGCCTAGACACTGTCCCTGTCTCCTGCTACATTTAATTCTGCACTCAAAACTCTACCTAACAGCCCAAATGAAAACCTAGTATTCAAATTTTTCTGTGGTTTAACACTATTGACTAACCTCACTCTTCCAACTATTCACCTGGTTTCCATCACACTGTGTTTGTGGCTTTATCTACTGTCCAAGCCCTTTTCAACATCTATCTGATCCTCCTTACAACTTGCCAGCACACCCTGTAGTCTAGTTATATTTCTTGTGGTTCTTTCTCTCTTCATACTTTGTAAAAACTGGTTGCCTTTCCTTTTCATAATTTGCTTTCACTTGTCTCGTATAGCCAGGCCTATTCCTGTTTCTTCCAGCAGCACTCATAAACTGCTGCTCTCATCCAGGTATAGAGGCTCTTCGATCAAGTAAAATCAGGGCCCTGGAATTGGAATGGCACTGTTGTCATAAGCAAGTGGGTAAGGAGGCTGCCCCCATTAGGCTGGTTTTATCAGAAGTTTTGCAGTGGTTTGCTTCAAGTATGGCTTTTCATCACGGAGGCTGGTTTTTCTATCAAACGCACTCACTGTTGGAGTATACGCTTTAGCGTTTTACTGACAATCATCTTAATTATGCAAAGCCTACTTTCCATGTGGAGAATACTGTTACTAAATGAGGAGACATTTCATTCAGGGGAGACCATCCACTGTTTCTAACGGTGGCTGGTTCTTTGAGCAGTTATCTGAAATGGAAATGGAGACACTGCAAGAGATCATTTCAGTAGATGAGGCTACTTTCCGCTCCCCGCCCCCCACCCCAGTATGGGAACAATGTTATTTGTTCTTCACTGGAAACTTGTTAATAAAGCAGAAGCGATTTTTTTTTTTCCAGTTGAAATGTAAATTTAGTTCAGCAAACAAAATTTCAGTATCATAGCTACAGCCTGATAAAAGTACTTTGCTTATTTAATCCACTGAATGAAATTCAGGAACACACTAAAGGCAAGAGTTAAGGCAGGTGCTAAGAGCCTAATCTTAAAAGGCACGAGAGCAGTTTCATCACTGGTTCTTCCACTCCTGTTCTATAAAGCTGGCCTCATGAGGTTAAAGAATCCAGCTCACCTATTCTGCTAGGTGTGAAGGTCTAACGCCCTGAAGGCATTCAGTAATTGCATGTTCCTTGAGGTAACAGTCTTGTCCAAGGATAGTCTTGTTATTAGTAGTATAAAATGTAAAATTATGAATTAACAGTCCAATATTCATCTTCATAGGCTAACTGTCCATCCACTCTTCCCACCTAACTTTCCCCCAGTGTTTCAAGATCTTTCTTAAACTCACGAATCCTAAAGAGTCAGATTTTTGAAGCCCAAAATAAATGAAACTGTCTACCATTTCCTGATTAACTCTGAAAACAGTCCTGCATTCCTGCAAACAGCAGAAGTTATTTTTAGGATTGAAATAATGATCTCACTTTCCCAGGCATGTAGCTTCAGCTGTTCTGACTGTGGGCAGGTCAGGAATGTCAAAGATTTGTCCATGAACTCATGTGAATCTCTGCATAAACAAACACCGTGTTTCAGTAGGGACCGTGTGTTAAAAAGAAACTACATACAGAAAAAAAAAAAACAAAAAAAAAACTCTATTTCCAACACTTTGAAATACAATACAAAAAATCAGCCTTTTGGATAAAAGCATTCCATAGAACCTTTGGGGGCTAAAACAGTTTTAAAAATTAGGACAAATTAAAATTGCACTCAGTGGCCTGGTCTAGTTCTAAATGACATGAAGGAATGTACAAAAAGCTTAGAACAGATTTGGAGGGATGCTGGCAGGTCCAATATTGAACTTTAGGATTTAAAGCTACCAAAGCTATCATATATAATATATATATGCAAATTCTATAGGAAGTTTTTTAAAATGCAAAGTGCAGAAAATTCCATAAAGGCAGTTAAAAATTGGATTTTTTTTTGACAAGGGGGGAAGACTGAATAGAGGAAATAGAACTGTTAGGAGACCTGGAAGGAATAAGGGGGAAGTATAACATCCATATCATTTTCTAGGATTTGCCTTACTACTCTTCTTTAGATGATGCACCAAGACCAATAAAAGTCAATTTTGGTAAATAAAAAAGTTTTAAACAAGGAAGTTTTTATCATAAAGTTTAATTATGGTTCAGAAAAAATTGAGTGAATAACCTTCTCTGAAAAAATATATTGACTCTGTAGACTGCAGTTACTGGGGGCGAGGAGGGTAGACGGCAGCTGGTAAGTTAAATTACCCTATTTTCTACTCTTAAAATGACAAGAAGTCCCATATCCAGTCTGATTATAGAGATGCATGTGCCCCAAATGGCTGAGAATAAATACAAAAGAAAGGCAGAAGCTGTAAAGCTAAGGGCATGCAACAGGCTCTAAGAGAAAGTCTCAGAAATACCCAGAGTGGCAACAAGGAACGTTTGGCTGGAGTTTGAAGTTCTTTTTAGTCGTCTTTGTCTTTCGCTCCATGCTTAAGGATGCGTGTGAACTCGATGTAATTGAAATTCCCCTTTTTGTCAATAGGTGCTTCTCTGTACAGCTCGTCCACTTCCTCATCTGTAAACCGGTCTCCCATTGTGGTCAGCAGTTCTCTCAGGTAATCCTCCTGAATGGTGCCTGAAGAATAAAGAAATGGAGATCAGAAGAGACACTCCTCTGAGGAATAATTACAAGGAGCATCTACCACTTGACCAAGCACAGGGTTTACGTTAAGGACTATAAGCATGCAAATGTATGAAATATAGTCTTGACATGACTAAGCCAGCCTCAGCACAGCTGCCTAGAAAATGCTCTGTTGCTTAGTGACATTAACCTTCTCTGCTCTACTGACCGCACCCAACAACAACCTCCTGATCTCTTGGTAACAACAACTAATCCTGTGCCTAACCAGAAAGCATGAAGTATGATGCTTCCTCAACATACCATCTATGATCACACTTCTTCTACAAGCAAATACACTAAAATCATCTTGTTCTTATTTAGGCACTAAGTCATGTCCAACCCTTTGCGACCCCATGGACTGTAGCCCTCCCTCTGTCCATGGGATTTCCCAGGCAGGAATACTGGAGTGGATTGCCATTTCCTTCTCCAGGGAATCTTCCAGACTGAGAGATCAAACCCATGACTCCTGCTTGGCAGGTGCATTCTTTACCATTCAACCACCTGGGAAGCCCTAAAATCATCATAAATATCAGTAAAATGCTTCAGTGGAAAGAATACTGAAGTTGTGAGGTCCAGTTTTAACAAGGTATGTTACACTTCAGGCACTTCACTTTACATTTTTAAAATACACAAAATGAGATTAAACAAATTTTTAAAAACAAGTCTAATTTTAGATTCAGTAACAAATATGGTTAGGCTCAGTGCAAAACCACTGAGTAGATAGTTGAGGATTAACTATGTCAGACACTGGGATAGGCACTGGAGCGCTAACAGTGAGCAGAGAGAAACATTCTCTACTTTGGACCTGTGCAAATAGGGGTCTCATGAAACCTGACTGCACATCAGAATCACCCAGGGAGCTCAAAACAACCCCAGAGGCCAGCCCTGACACTGATACTTAAAATAGCTCCCTAAGTAATTTCCATTGGACTAGTTTAAACAGTAATTTCCATGAGCAATCATGATCGAGACCCACTCCTGCAGTAACCCAAAGGTATTAAATGACAATTCAAGCACAGAGATTTTTGAAATTCATAAAGTTTCTATTTTACAACTACTTCTTTGTGTGTGTGAAATTAAGCTAAAACACTGATATATTTCCTATAAAATAAGTTTAACGTGTAAGGTCAGTTCACAAAAGAAACTCTAAATTTATGGGTTTTTTGACTAACTCAACCCTAGATTAAAAAAAAAAAAAAAAAAGTTCTCCCAATCTTAGACTTTTAGATTGTAGAAATAAATCCTCCTCTTTAGGCAAGTCATTCAACCATCATGTAAACTAATCAACTATGTGCAGGGACTGTGATAGGAGCTGGGAGGGTTACAAAGAGGGGAACATGATGCTGTTGAAGATGCACAGCCCTTATCCAGAGAGCCGGGAGAGACTGATGACTGGAAACAAGCACACAGCTAAAGCATAAGCTCA
Organism: Bison bison bison; assembly: GCF_000754665.1. Taxonomy (NCBI): domain Eukaryota; kingdom Metazoa; phylum Chordata; class Mammalia; order Artiodactyla; family Bovidae; genus Bison; species Bison bison. The sequence continues at coordinate 1,145,542 of NW_011492730.1, forward strand.
GGCAGGGTATGTGCCAGCAGAGACATACATAAACTACGGTGGAAAGAAGCGAGAGCTTCTCAAGTTTTCCCAGAGGCCAGGAGAAAACAGTATAAAAATGCAGCTAAGGCTCTCTTAAGAATGTGACCACTGAGATGACTCTGAAGAACAGTTAAGACACTTTAATGGTTTTATTCCCTTCCACTAAAAAAATAACACATGTTCACTGTTTAAAAAAAAAATTTAATACACAAAAGTTTTTGGCAAGAAAAAAAGTCTCTTCTGCCTGCCCTTCTTCTACCGGTTCCAGAAATAACTGTTCAGAGTTTTTGATTTCAAGGGGAAGGAGGTGATCTGAGGAGGAAGGCAGAGGCAGAAATGGCGGAGGTAAGTCCAGGCAACAATGCATGGAGACTGGAACGAGGTTGTGAAGATGATGCAAGAGTCAAGAGGGTGGTCTACTTGAATAGGCCAGACGAGGCCCTATGGTGGGACGCCTTCAAAGTCAGAGTGGAGAGACTGTGCTTCCATCCCCACACACTACAAGTAGGCTGTTTAAACCAGTCCAAACACTGTGTAACCAAAGGGTGTGCCTTCCTTCTTAAAAATCTTGCCATGTGAGTTACCCCCTTATTTTTTTTCTCTTATATACATTTCTGCCAAAAGAGCAGGCATTCATGTAGCTAGCCTTTCGGGTTTCTTTGAGAGTCCACTCTATGCAGGCAGTAAGCTACTATCTCATTCCCTCATTTAATCTTCACAACAACCACATGAGGCAGGAAATATTATGGTCCATCTTACTAATAAGAGCCTTAGAGAAGTTGCCTGAAATCAGACAGCTGATTTCAGAAGAGGATTATGAAACCAGAGCACCTGATTCCAGATACCAGATCTAAACAATCTCAGAGCAGAGAGGTACCTGATAAACCAACATAGGACCGTACTAACACCACCACCTACAGTAATCTACAATTTTTTCCAAAATTGCTCCTGTAAAAGATATTCATTTGACACACTTACTGAGTGCCTAAACCCTGTGGAATTATTCTAGTAAAGGAGTAACAGAAGTTTCCTAAAAAAGTTCCAAATTCACCTAGTAAATTGTAAATTAAATATTTAAGGGCAGAGGCAGTGAAGTGAGTGCCTAACATGCCACAGGTGAAACCTGTCCCCCAAAACAGGTCTGGTATAAACCTGAGGGTGTTACATGTTGTCATGTTTCAAGTTATTATATATTTTAGCTGCTATAACCAAACAATAATCAGTTGGTAATTAAAGGTTACCTCAGACTTACCAGTTGCTTCTTCATCAAAGCAAGCAAAAGCATTTCTGATGACATCTTCTGGATCTGTGCCATTTAACTTTTCACCAAACATTGTGAGAAACATGGTAAAATTTATGGGACCTGGAGCCTCGTTCATCATGGCATCCAGATACTCATCAGTTGGATTTTTTCCTAAACAAAAACAGAGGGTCATAATTTTAATCACATCACAAAATGCATCATGGTAAACATTTTGACATGACAGACGATCATTTATACAGTTTTGCTATTTGTGTTCAAGACAGTAAAACTATTTGGAAAAAAGTCTTCTCGGTGAAAAGGATCTATATTAAGAGTCTGGAGACCCTGTGCTATTCCACTGGGAAGTCAGGAGGAATAACACTGCTTTCATAATCACGATCAGAGTGCAGCACACGCATTCATGCACAAACACACAAACGCAGCTGGTCTCCAGCCTGATTCTGAGACTTGGCCAGAAATCTGCAGGTGGTCCAAGGACCTTACTTTGGGAAACAATGCTCCAGATTTTGAATCTTAGTGAACTGTAACATCATTAGATTGGCTTCACAAAACTTTTAAGACTTCAGAAATAAATAGAAAAGGTTGTTTTAGAAATTGTCTGATTTATTAATATTAAAACTGATAATCACCCAGGGAAGCAAGCATGTCATGCAAGTCTTCCTTGTCAATGAACCCATCCCTGTTCTGGTCGATCATGTTGAAGGCCTCCTTAAACTCCTGAATCTGGGACTGGTCAAACATGGCGAACACGTTGGAGGTCGCGCGCTGGGGGCGCTTCTTGGTGGTCTTGGTCTTTGCTCTTTTGCTCGACATGGTGGCAGTTGAATCCTAACAAAGAGGAGAACAAAAACTAAATTGAACCAACCTTCCAGAGGTATTTGAGCCACTGAGAGATGGGTTTAAAAACTATTTCACAGGACAGTATCACTTGGCAAAAATCTGTCAACTAATTGATACCATTACTCAGAGGATCAATCTAAAAAGAGGAAAACCATATTCATGTTTTGAATTCACTCATCCTTAGTAGTAAACAGTCTGTCACTAATTTCAAGTTCCAACTTACCACCAACATTAATTCAAAGCTCAGGGCATTATCAACAAGATTTCCTGTCCCCAGTACTACTGGAAAGCTGATTAAGGACTGATAACAATTCAATCCATTAGCTTAGTAACAATATAGAAAACAAGAAACAAAAGACGTCAGGACTCTGGAGAAAAACTGCCAGTTCTATACCTCAGTGTTATTCAGTACTGACGAACATTAACTCATCTTCTAAGCCAAATCATCTGAAGTGATTAAGTCCTCTAAACAAAAACCAGAGCACAATACAAAATTTTTAAAGCAATTTAGTTTTTAAGAAGTTTTGGAAAGCATTTTAAGAGATATGGAAACTACCTTTGCTCTCTAATAATCTAAATTTCTCCCCGTAAAACTTAAGTTGAAAACAAAAATAACGTCTAATAATTCCCTTTCAACACTAAATCTTTTAAGACTATAAGCAATTTGTTTGAAGTTAAAAATCCCACAGTCATCAGACAATAAAATTTTACCATACCATCCTTCAGAGCTGAGGTAGCGAGGGCAGTCAGCAAAACCTCTAACCCACAAGACTAAGACACTGTAATCAGTTATATTCTCTCAAGCAGGTCTAAAATAGGCACTACTGATTTCACACTCTGACCAGGACAACAGTTTTAAAGCTTACGATCTGAAAACAACATTTAGCTATGATGTAGCAAAACACTATGCCCTTGCTCTAAAAATAAGCCTGTGGATCGCAAAGAATGAACTACCTAGATGTCAGTACTGCGAAGTGAACTTAGGACACAATGCTTCATATGAGTTTTAAAACTTATTTCTTACATTCTTTCCTTGATTACACCACACCAGCCAGACTACATTCAATTACGGAAATAATTAGAAAAGCTCTGACTGTGCCTGATTTTTTTTTTTTTTAAAGCTTAACTCTATTCTCAGATTTTTAGAAGGAAATTCCACAAAGGAGAGTCACAAATTCCAATTCATCAAATATAGCACTCCTGCCATGCACTGGAATGTGCTGCTGGTAAGCTATACCCTACTTGACATAGAAGTTAGGATATATGCTCCTCCCTGGTTTCCAAATTTCCTTTAATTACTCTTTCGTGATATTTTCATTTTATAACACCTCTAGATGTTATTATCTAAACTACAGAGAGCTGTAATTCCCCCCTCTAATCTAAATAGTAGTTTAAAAACAAGTAATTATAGCATATATTATTTCTTCCTCTCCTAAATGGACTCCAGGATTTGGGTTAGTGGTTGAGTGGCACGTATTTACCAGTCCACATCTCTTTAGTATTTTAGGTATGCCCCTGTCTTTGCAAAACAAAGCATATGTTTAAAAATACTCTATTTTGTTTGACAACACTGTATTACCCTAACTATGCACAAATATCAGTTGTTTTAAGAACAAAGAAACAGATGAAAAAGACAGGTCAAATGGTTGATAACTGATTTTTTAAACCTACAAGACCTCATAATACTCAATTTAGTATCGTTTCTCTAAGTATCTTTTAAAAATACTTAGGTTAGATTATAAAGTAACACACACTCTCATTCTAGAATTTTGATACATTTCCTAGTCTTTTAATCATGCATTTAATTAAAATCAGTCATTTTAATCATGTATTCTTTTTTTTTTCCATGTATTCTTTAAATATGTGAATACATTGTAAGATTTTTTAAAGTTATAAAGGTATTTTTGGGGTCAGCACTGACAATACCCTCAGAGTTTTTCTTTAGCTCATTTGATCCTTAATCATCAACCATTAATATGATCAGCAGAATTACGTTCATGTGCATCAAACGTCACGAATGCTGATTATTATTTAAGAATTAAGAAATGTTAAGGTACGTGTGCTCTCTTTGAAGAACTTAAATATAGTTGGGGAGGCAACTGTGAAGAAATGAGATGATTGGTTCAACTTATTTGAGTTACATAGTTTTCATTCCAAAAGTATGACTCTCAAGTTAAAACAATGTGTAACAAAAATGAAAAATAACTCAAAGGTGGTACATGATTATCAAATACTATGACTTCAGAAAAGTTCTTTGTTTCTGAAAGTTTTTTGTGGGTAGGTGGGGGGAAAGGTAGGGGAAAGAACTTGAAAAACCCTAAAAGCTACAAGACATCCTTAGAATTAAGAAATTTAAATGTCAGTCTTAATTCTGACAAATTAGGGTAGTTAATGCTATCAAAATTTGGTAGTATAACACTGGGCAAGTTACTACATGGACCTTTACTTTTTCAAGGAGTTGGATTCTGATCTGTGTTATTCTCCCACCAGAAATCTGCATCCTTTCAGAGATAGA
>NW_011492730.1:1150281-1153225 GCF_000754665.1 Bison bison bison
TAAGGAAAGGCTATTTTTTTTTCCCCTTACCAAACTGAAAGTATGGGTACTTCAGTCACTACCATCAACTCTGGTGGTAGTGTGTGTGAGTCGCTCAGTTGTGTCCCACTCTTTGAGATCCCATGGACTGTAGCCCTCCAGGCTCCTCTGTCCATGGAATTCTCCAGGCAAGCACATTGGAGTGGGTAGCCTTTCCCTTCTCCAGGGAATCTTCCCAACCCAGGGATGAAATCTGGATCTCTGGTATTGCTGGCAGATTATCACCTGATCCACTTGACTGGGGTGGAGAGGGAGCCAAATGAGAAACAGCATTATGATCCCAAGGAGCCAATCACTTTAGATACTGTCACTGTCCTCCTTGCTATGATTCAGGTATGCTGTCCACTTTTATTTTCCCCAAACAAGTCAGCCTGTAACTTTCTTCATATAACAAGCCTTCAGCAAATGCACAACTAGGCTAGGGAAAAAGAAAACTGAAAATATTTTACACATCAATGTAAGTATTATTTATGTACAAGGGGGAAGATTGCTATGCAGGCACCCACGGTTTCCAAGCTATGTCTTCACTCATCATCAGCTCAGTCTAGAATTTACTTTTGAAGCATTTAATGAAAGATCTTTGGTGTGAAGGGCTCTGTGTTGTATGGAACTTGAAAACCCTGGGACTTACCGAGTCAACGTCTATGAAATTCACAAGGATTTCAGACTCATGAGAAAAAGTGAATGAAAACAGTTCAAGGGTTGTTAAGGAGAATCAGTTTACAGACTCGAAGGAACATAACCTTGTCTTAATCAGGGAAGGGGAGTACTGGTGGTAATTAATTTCTGGATTTATCCTTCTAGCTGGATCAAATAGGAAGAGAATCATTCAGGGTTATGACAAAAGGATGGATACAAACCATGTCAGGAAGAAAGACTGGATTAAGTGATGGGCGAAATGAAAAATAAAGATCCACTAAGAGGCTTTCCCCACACACCAAGGGCAATAAGATTTTTCACAATTTCTAAATACTCTGGTTTCATTTATAAAATGGGATTAACCCATATCAATATTGGCTTCCCCAGTGGTTCAGCAGTAAAAAATTTGCCTGCAATGCAGTAGACAGAGGAGATGCGGGATCAGTCCCTGGGTCGGGAAGATCCCCTGGAGGAAGAAATGGCAAATCACTTCAGTATTCTTTTGCCTCGAGAATTCCATTCTGAGGAGCCTGGAGAGTACGCACGCATACGCGCGCCACGCACACGCACACGCACACGGAAATGGCAAAACACTTCAGTATTCTTGCCTCTAGATTTCCATTCTGAAGAGCCTCGAGAGTGCGCGCGCGCACGCACACACACACACACACACACGGAAATGGCAAATCACTTCAGTATTCTTGCCTCTAGATTTCCATTCTGAAGAGCCTCGAGAGTGCGCGCGCGCGCACACACACACACACACACACACGGAAATGGCAAATCACTTCAGTATTCTTGCCTCGAGAATTCCGTACACTGGAATGGGCTGCCCCGCCCTCCTCCAGGGGATCTTCCCGACCCAGGGATCGAACTCGCGTCTATTACGTCTTCTGCATTGGTGGGTGGGTTCTTTACCACTAGAGCCACCTGGGAAGCCCAGAATACTCTAGTTAGAATTCTAGAGTCCAGCATTTATAGTGGTAATAAATGTAAACTAATATGAAGACTTTATACAGGACACTACAATTGATAGTATTCTGGAAATATATGTTCTTTAATGAAAAACTCCCATCTTAGGAAACACTTGCTAATGAGATGGTACATAACATCTACTTTGCAAATCCAGACCAAATCTACTGTCTCATTTAATCAATGTACTTTTTTTTTTTTTACAAGCTAAGTTTATGTACTTTTTTGGCGCTAACCACAGTTTTTTAAAAGTACATTTTCAGGGGTGTTTCCGTTCCAACTTAACCAAGTTTTCAATTCCTAAGCAAACTTCCGGTTGAAGGTAGGATTAGTCCTCTAAGACTGCCACACCCAAAATGTCCTCAGCACTTGACAAAGGCAATTCGTTGTCCAGGTTCACTAGCCAGAAAAGCCTCACTTTTTAAAGTTTTTCTGGCTAGGTTTTCATCAAAGGCCTTCCAGAACCATGAAACAAATAGTAGTAATTTTAAGAATCACTCATTTTCTCCACCTTTAGATGTACAACTTTCTGCACTGAAGTTAAAATCTCAACTGAACGCTTATTTCTGTTTCAAAGTTCTGTAAAGAAATGATACAGTCTTTGATAAATCAATTCAGCTACTTTGAAAGTAAACACTTTGAGAAACGGACTTAACTCGGAGGCTCCGCCCCAGAGTAACAGTTTTTTGGGAGTTTTCCTGAAGCCTCAAACTAAACCCCAAACTCCTGTTTGTCCAACTATCACTTAAAAATCAAAACATTCCAACTACAAAAGTGTATACTAAACTGAAGTTGCTAATCTGAGGTGGTTATTCCCACTAAACGTAGCCACACAGCTGCAATAACAGCTGCAGCGGGCGGGCGTCCGGGGACCGCACCAAGCTAGAGTTTTTGCGCAAACTCTCTGGAATCGGGCAAGTTTACGTTAGAAATTAAACTTAGTCCCAGCGTCAGCTCCGCGGGGCTCGGGTTTCGCAGGCCGGCTGCCGCCCAAGCTCGCGGCGCCAGCAGGCTAAACCACACTTCCCGAGCTCCAAGTTTGGGCAAAAGAGTGAAGCTGGCGTCCGGGCCGCTTCCGCCTTCGGCGCCGGAGCGGCCCGTGGGCTCGAAACCCAGAACTCGCACGCACACCTGCCCAGGTGCGCCCCCGGGAGCGCTGCTGACCACCCCGCCAACCCCAGCCGCCCCGTGGGGATGCACCTCGGACAAGCCTCCCGCGGCCGACCGCGAGCATTACTCACCCTAACTCAGCCGCGAGAATCAGAGAGTTTCAGGAACCTTCTCGCTGCCTCAG
>NW_011492730.1:1153432-1157978 GCF_000754665.1 Bison bison bison
GGGGGGTTGCCGGTGTGCTCAGAGGGCGCAATTTTGACTGAGTGCACGGAAAGGACGTGTCGAGAGGGAAGCTTAGAACATAGTAGCAAAGGTAATGATTCTCCAGGTCTGATGACTGAGTTTCCGTCTTTTTCACACCTCTTCTTACAGTGTAAACTGTTCCATCCCCCCTTCCTGTTTGCAAATGGTTGAGTCTATCTTGTGGGTTTGCCCCTCCGCACATTCCAGGGCCCGGCCGGGGGCGGGGCTCGGCGACCCAAGTCCTTGTAGGGAAATCGCGGAGAGGGCTTCGCGGCCCAAGTGGCTGGCCTTCGCCCCACCCTCAAGCGCCCCGCCCGAGCCGCCGAGCGGTTCTGCGCATGCGCAGGGGGCTCTCCTCAGGGTGAGTAGGGAGGCTGGGGTCTTCCCCGAGTGGTCACACAGCTGTCTGTGTACCCCGAGAGGACGACTCTGGGCAAGAGACTTGATCTCTTGGCCCGGTGTTGTGTTATGACGAGTCACTCCCCTCCCTACGGAAACAAACACTGTTTAGTCCCGAGGGCCCTCAGCCTATCTCCGACCTAGAACGAGTTCTTCAGGCGGGGGTCGGCCGAAGACATTCTCCCTCTTCAGGAACGTACACGGTTATGTTTCCCCGCGGAGTCCCGCGGAGTCCCTCGCACCCCAGGAACAATGAGAGCCCGGCCGCATCCGGCTCGGAAGGCAGCTCGCAGCCCGCAGCTACGGGGTCCTCAACCTCGCTCCCTACTCTGACTGGTGCCGAGGTGCGCCCCGTGAAGAGGACAGGAAATCGGGCCTGTTGTGCTCAGCTCTCTGGCCTCAGGACCGCCTGCCCGAGGCATCTCGTAGAAGGAAAATCCTCCCCACCCTGAGGGAGACTATGCTGCCCGTATCCGCGGAGGAGGGTGATCCCCGCAGGGGAGGGCTGGGCCGGGCCGACTCCTTTCCAGAGTCGTCCAGGCTCCGGGTTACGTGCCTCGTCTGGCTCCCGTGGCTGGAACGTTTCTGATTTGGAGCCGCGCTCACTCCAGTCATCCTGCTGACGAGGAAGGTAAAGCTGCAGGATATGTACTCACAGTAGGAATCATCTGCCACCGTCGGGGACCTCAGGAACATTCCGTTTCTTAACCTGTAGTCTGTTCCCAAGTTCACTTAGAGGTAAAGTCACTGAGAGATACTTTACTGCCCTAATCCTACAGGAGGACTGAAACGAAGATGGTTCGTTTACCAAACAGCCTCCAAGTGAGAATGACTCGGGGTACGAGGGGAAAATACTCAGTATTGGGGGTCTCATGTCCAACCCGCTGAATCAGCCTTCTAGGGCAGGTCCTGGGAAGCCATCAATTTAAGAGGCTCCTAAGTGACTTCTGAGAAGGCAATGGCACCCCACTCCAGTACTGTTGCCTGGAAAATCCCATGGATGGAGGTGCCTGGTAGGCTGCAGCCCATGGGGTCGCTAAGAGTCGGACACGACTAGCGACTTCACTTTCACTTTTCACTTTCATGCATTGGAGAAGGAAATGGCAACCCACTCCACTATTCTTGCCTGGAGAATCCCAGGGACGGGGGAGCCTGTTGGGCTGCCGTCTATGGGGTCACACAGAGTCGGACACGACTGAAGCGACTTGGCAGCAGCAGCAAGTGACTCTTAGCCCAAAGGTGGGGACCCAGAGCGAGGACGGGTTAGGATCTAAGATGAGATAGTGACGGCACAAACTCTAGATGGCTGAACCGGGGTGGGGGGTGCGGGGGCAGGGAGATGCAGAGGGTTAGTGGAGCCTGGCGGCCCGCGGGGCTAACCGACAGCCGTGCACACACCTACATCTGTCACTAGGGGGCGCTGGAGTTTCCTCTGCTGTCTTTCAGGGAGAAAACATCCCCAAAGATAAAATGGGCTGTTGAGTTTTCCCGCTGGGAGCGACAGGGAGCAGCAGGGAGCAGTCTTTTTTTTTTTTTAGTAGACTTTTAATTTTGAAATAATCTTAGATTTTCAGAGAAGTTGCAAAGAGTGCAGAGTGTGCCCATCTTCCACTAATGTTACATAACGATGGCATCTTTGCCAAAACTAAGAAATCAACAATGGTATCATTCTATTGCTTAAAGCCCACGATTTAATCAGGTTTCACCACTATTCCCATTAACGGCTTTTTTTTTTTTGCTGATCTAGGATCCATTTCAGTTTACCCAGAGCAACAGTCTTCTGCTTCTACGTTGTTAGTGAGTCGCTGTCATGTCTGACCCTGTAGACTGTAGGCAGCCAGGTTTCTCTGTCCTCCACTGTCTTCAGGAGTTTGCTCAAATTCTTGTCCATTGAGTTAGCGATGCTCTTTAACCATCTCATCCTCTGCACACCACTGTCCCCCCACTTCTCCTTTTCTTTGCTTTTAGAGTATCATAAAATTGCTTTGCCTGTCTGCTTTCCTGTACTAGGGAAAATACAACAGGTATTAAAGAGCAACTGCACTGCCAAGCACTGAGGTGAGTGCTGTGGTTTATGTGATTTTTGAAACAGACTATAGCTGCTACCTTTGTGATGATAGAGAAGGGAGTAGAAAAGGTGCCAAAGGCACAGGGAGTATCAGAGGGAAAATGTGGAAGAAATGGTTACAGCATAATTAGGTAAGGTTTATAGAAGGAGCGGGCTTCCCTGGTAGCTCAACTGGTAAAGAATCTTCCTGTAATGCAGGAGGGCTTGGTTCGATTCCTGGGTTGGGAAGTCCCCCTAGAGAAGACATAAGCTACCCACTCCAGTATTCTTGGGTTTCTGTGGTGACTCTGCTGGTAAAGAATCCCACCTGCAGTATGGGAGACCTGGGTTCAAGTACCCTAGAGAAGGGAATGGCAGCCCATGCCAGTATTCTTGCCTGGAGAATTCCATGGACAGAAGAGCCTGGTGGGCTGCAGTCTGTGGTGGGGTTGCAAAGAGTCAGACACAACTGAGTAACTAAGAATAGCCTAGCATGGCATAGAAGGAGCACAGAGGTGGAAATCAGCCTGTCTGGGACTTGTGCAGAACATTACCTGGAGGACTACTGAACAGGTGATTGTAGAAGTCAGTGGGAAAAAGACAGCAGAGGGAGATTCTGGTCAAAGGAACCAGCCTACCTGATTAGAGGTGATTGGAGGGCCTGGCTGATTGAAGGTTAACAGGGATTGTGTGGTTCATGTTCATTCATGTATTCATTCCTCAATTAATTGAGTTTCCAAAGCTCAGTGGTAGAGAATCTGCCTGCCAATGGAGGAGATATGGGATTGATCCCTGGGTGAGGAAGATGCCCTGGAGAAGGAAATGCCAACCCACTCCAGTATTCTTGCCTGGGAAATCCTATGGACAGAGGAGTCTGCTGGGCTGTAGTCCATGGGATGGAAAAGAGTCAAAACATGACTGAGCAGCTGAGAACACATGCATACAAAAATTAGCAGTGTTGAAAAATAAAACCTTGATAAAATGTTATTCAAATTTCCATCTAAAATTTTGATTTGAAATTTTAATGATTGGACCCACCACAAAAGACCTCTCATGCTAATATCTACCCTTGTGGACCATGTGGAAGATCTTTGCTCTCAGGTGACAATCTCCTTTTCTCCTTGTCATTAAAAGTTTAGAGACTTGGGTTGTGTTTCATATCTTTCCTTCAGCCTACTGATTAACCCCTGGAATGGGTGAATTTAACTCACATGACCATTATGTCTACTACTGTGGGCAAAAATCCCTTAGAAGAAATGGAGTAGCCAGCGTAGTCAACAAAGGAGTCCGAAATGCAGTACTTGGATGCAATCTCAAAAATGACAGAATGATCTCTGTTCGTTTCCAAGGCAAACCATTCAGTATCATGGTAATACAAGTCTATGCCCTGAGCAGTAATGCTGAAGAAGCTGAACGGTTCTATGAAGACCTATAAGACCTTTTAGAACTAACACCCAAAAAGGATGTCCTTTTCATTATAGGGGACTGGAATGCAAAAGTAGGAAGTAAAGAAACACCTGGAGTAACAGGCAAATTTGGCCTTGGAGTACAGAATGAAGCAGGGCAAAGGCTAATAGAGTTCTGCCAAGAGAACGCACTGGTCATAACAAACAACTTCTTCCAACAACACAACAGAAGACTCTACACATGGACATTACCAGATGGCCAACACTGAAATCAGATTGATTATATTCTTTGCAGCCAAAGATGGAGAAGTTCTATACAGTCAGCAAAAACAAGACCAGGAGTTGACTGTGGCTCAGAACATGAACTCCTTATTGCCAAATTCAGACTTAAATTGAAGAAAGTGGGGAAAACCACTAGACCATTCAGGTATGACCTAAATCAAATCCCTTATGATTATATAGTGGGAGTGAGAAATAGATTTAAGGGACTAGATCTGATAGAGTGCCTGATGAACTATGGACGGAGGTTCGTGATATTGTCCAGGAGACGGATCAAGACCATTCCCAAGAAAAAGAAATGCAAAAAAGCAAAATGGCTGTCTGAGGAGGCCTTACAAATAGCTGTCAAAAGAGAAGCGAAAAGCAAAGGAGAAAAGGAAAGATATACCCATTT
>NW_011492730.1:1158206-1179583 GCF_000754665.1 Bison bison bison
GGTGGGCCTTAGAAAGCATCACTACGAACAAAGCTAGTGGAGGTGATGGAATTCCAGTTGAGCTATTTCAAATCCTAGAAGATGATACTGTGAAGGTGCTGCACTCAATATTCCAGCATATTTGGGAAACTCAGCAGTGGCCACGGGACTGGAAAAGGTCAGTTTTCATTCCAATCCCAAAGAAAGGCAATGCCAAAGAATGCTCAAACTACCACACAATTGCACTCATCCCACATGCTAGTAAAGTAATGCTCAAAATTCTGCAAGCCAGGCTTCAGCAATATATGAACCGTGAACTTCCAGGTGTTCAAGCTGGTTTTAGAAAAGGCAGAGGAACCAGAGATCAGATTGCCAACATCTGCTGGACAACGAAAAAGCAAGAGAGTTCCAGAAAAAGGTCTATTTCTGCTTTCTTGACTATGCCAAAGCCTTTGACTGTGTGGATCACAATAAACTGTGGAAAATTCTGAAAGAGATGGGAAATACCAGACCACCTGACCTGCATCTTGAGAAACCTGTATGTAGGTCAGGAAGCAAGAGTTAGAACTGGACATGGCCAATACATTATTGTAAAGTAATTAGCCTCCAATTAAAATAAATAAATTTAAATTAAAAAAAAAAAAGAACTGGACATGGAACAACAGACTGGTTCCAAATAGGACAAGGAGTACATCAAGGCTGTATATTGTCACCCTGCCTATTTAACTTATATGTAGAGTACATCATGAGAAGCACTGGGCTGGATGAAGCACAAGCTGGAATCAAGACTGCCGGGAGAAATATCAATAACCTGAGATATGCAGATGACACCACCCTTATGGCAGAAAGTGAAGAGGAACTCAAAAGCCTCTTGATGAAAGTGAAAGAGGAGAGTGAAAAAGTTGGCTTAAAGCTTAACACTCAGAAAACGAAGATCATGGCATCCAGTCCCATCACTTCATGGCAAATAGATGGGGAAACAGTGGAAACAGTGGCTGACTTTATTTTGGGGGCTCCAAAATCACTGCAGATGGTGATTGCAGCCATGAAATTAAAAGACGCTTACTCCTTGGAAGGAAAGTTATGACCAACCTAGATAGTGTATTAAAAAGCAGAGACGTTACTTTGTCAAAAAAGGTCCTTCTAGTCAAGGCTATGGTTTTTCCAGTAGTCATGTATGGATGTGAGAGTTGGACTGTGAAGAAAGCTGAGTGCTGAAGAATTGATGCTTTTGAACTGTGGTGTTGGAGAAGACTCTTGAGAGTTCCTTGGACCGCAAGGAGATCCAGCCAGTCCATCCTAAAGGAGATCAGTCCTGGGTGTTCACTGGAAGGACGGATGTTGAAGCTGAAACTCCAGTACTTTGGCCACCTCATGGGAAGAGCTAACTCATTTGAAAAGACCCTAAAGCTTGGAAAGATTGAGGGCAGGAAGAGAAGGGGACGACAGAGGATGAGATGGTTGGATGACGTCACGGACTCAATGGACATGAGTTTGAGTAAACTCTGGGTGATGGACAGGGAAGCCTGGCATGTTGCAGTTCATGGGGTTGCAAAGAGTCAGACATGACTGAGCGTCTGAACTGAACTGGGTAACCCCAAGAGCAAGTCATTCAGCTTATTTCAGGTTGTTTTCTGATTTGTAAAATAGAGGTTAACATCTGTCCTGCTTATTTTGTAGAGTTTTCTGATTAAATGAGTTAGTTTATATGAAAGTTTTTATTAAGTATATAACAGTGGCTTTCAAATTTTTGACCACAGCTTGCAGTAAGAAATTTGAATCATTAAGCAATACTTCTTGACTATCTGTGATATTCTCTAAGATTTCTATTCTTTTCAATTTTATGTCATTTAACTTTTAAAAATGTTCCTTAAGACCCAGTACATGTGAATTTATGATCTGCTAATGTGAAGGTTCTCAACTAGGGGTGACTATTCCCCAAGAGAACACTTGGCAAGGTATGGAGAAATTTCATAACCAGGAAGCTGTAACTGGCATCTAGTGGGGAGAGGCCAGGGATGCTGCTAAACACCCCACAATGCACAGGACAGCCTCTACAACAGAACATTATTCTGCCAAAAATGTCAGTAGTGCCAAGGCTGAGGAAACCCATGCACTAATATTTCAGGAACTGAGAGTACACAGTATGCAATTATTTAGGGATACTGTAATTACACCAAAAGGACACTACTGCTCCTGCTTGAAGATGAGGCTCCATTTTCCCCCCAAGATAAGATCCAAAGGGAGAAAGAAAAGGATCACACAGTTACTATATATCTACTATATATTAGGTATTCAACATAAGCATTTTTATCATTTAATTATTAACAACAACCCTGTGTGGGAAAATAAAAAAGTTGCTCAGTTGTGTCTGACTAGTCACGACCCCATGGACTATGGCCCCTCAGGCTTGCCATGGAATTGTCCAGGCAAGAATACTGGAGTGAGTTGCCATTTCCTTCTCCAGGGGATCTTCCCAATCCAGGGATCAAACCTGGGCCTCCCTCATTGCAGGCAGATTCTTTACTATCTGAATCACAGGGGAAACCCTAATTATCCATGGATGCCAATAAATATTTGGTAACCGATTACTTGTTCAATTGCACATAGCTAATAAGTGTCCCTCGGAGAAGGCATTGGCACCCCACTCCAGTACGCTTGCCTGGAAAATACCATGGATGGAGGAGCCTGGTAGGCTGCAGTCCAGGGGGTCTCTAAGAGTCGGACACAACTGAGTGACTTCACTTTCACTTTTCACTTTCATGCACTGGAGAAGGAAATGCCAACCCACTCCAGTGTTCTTGCATGGAGAATCCCAGAAACGGGGGAGCCTGTTGGGCTGCTGTCTATGGAGTCACACAGAGTCGGACACAACTGAAGTGACTTAGCAGCAGCAGTAAGTGTCCCAGAAGGAAATGACAAGCCACTCCAGTAGTCTTGCCTGGGAAATCCCATGGACAGAGGAGCCTGGTAAGGCTACAGTCCATGCAGTCACAAGAGTGGGACACAACTTAATGAGTAAACCACCACCACTAGTAAGTGTCCTGACCCAAAGCCCACATTTTATTTTACAATACTGTTCTCTCTTCTTTGGTTCAAGGAGGGAAACTCCATACCCAAACAACAAAGAAGCATAGCTGAATTGACCCTTGGTGTTTACTACCTAAAGCAATTTCCTAATGATCACTTGCAATTTTTGTTGCATGTAAGAAACATTTGAATGTTAAGAGGCATGGCTTATGTTCTGGTTTCACCTACTTAAGTGAAATTCAGATTCTTTGTCCATGAAATAGAATGTAACAATTGGTATTAATTTAGGAAAACAGTAGGAGGAGCTCCTTTCTTTTAAATGAAGTAAAGGTGTTTAATCTGTATTAGCTTTAAAGTTCAGTTCAGTTCAGTCACTCAGTCGTGTCTGACTCTTTACAGCCCCATGAATCGCAGCACACCAGGCCTCCCTGTCCATCACCAACTCCTGGAGTTCACCCAAACTCATGTGCATTGAGTTGGTGATGCCATCCAGCCATCTCATCCTGTTGTCCCCTCCTGCCCCCAATCCCTCCCAGCATCAGGGTCTTTCCCAATGAGTCAGCTCTTCGCATGAGGTGGCCAAAATATTGGAGTTTCAGCCTCAGCATCAGTCCTTCCAATGAACACCCAGGACTGGTCTCCTTTAGGATGGACTGGTTGGATGTCCTCGAAGTCCAAGGGACTCTCAAGAGTCTTCTCCCACACCACAGTTCAAAAGCATCAATTCTTCGGCACTCAGCCTTCTTCACAGTCCAACTCTCATATCCATCCATACATGACCACTGGAAAAACCATAGCCTTGACTAGACGGACCTTTGTTGGCAAAGTAATATCTCTGCTTTTTAATATGCTATCTAGGTTGGTCATAACTTTCCTTCCAAGGAGTAAGCGTCTTTTAATTTCATGGCTGCAGTCACCATCTGCAGTGATTTTGGAGCCCCCCAAAATAAAGTCAGCCACTGTTTCCACTGTTTCCCCATCTATTTCCCATGAAGTGATGGGACTAGGTGCCACGATCTTAGTTTTCTGAGTGTTGAGCTATAAGCCAACTTTTTCACTCTCCTCTTTCACTTTCATCAAGAGGCTTTTTAGTTCCTCTTCACTTTCTGCCGTAAGGGTGGTGTCATCCGCGTATCTGAGGTTATTGAGATTTCTCCCCGCAGTCTTGATTCCAGCTTCAAGCGCGTGGAAACTTCTACATAAATAATTGCTTTTTATTTTTTAAAGGAAATCACAATTATTTCTAAATTCAGGAATGACATAAAAGAAATAATGTAAAGTTGAACTAAGACTATTTGAGGAAAGGTATTACTTCCATACTACTAAATATGAAAAAATAAGATAGATAAATGCTTAGAAAAATTAAAATACTGAACAAGATGTTAAAGAATATGAATAAGCCAAACCAAAGTAAAAAATAAGGATTACCTAGAAAATAAGTTACCTGACTCTGGTAATTAATTGAAGAAATGTTGCTCCAATTGTTAAAAGACAAAGATACCTCATACCGTAAACTATTTTGAAATACATAGCCTAATGAAGTTAATTCTAATAATAGTTTGTAAATGAATATAATGACCAGATTATATTTTCTTAATATTATGGGGCAAGCTTTTAAAAATACCCCCAAATAAAACTAACACCTAAGACAAAAATTATTAGGCTTAGTTCAGTTAATTCTCTAGTTTCTTCATCTGGAAAAGAGCATAGTAATAGTATCCATTTTATTCAACCATTGTATGGATTAGGTGAAATAATCCATGTAAATTTCTTAGTGAAAAATCAACTATGGTTGGTTAGGGCACTGAAATTTGGAGTTTGTCCAGCAGTTAACCTAACCTGACTAATGTACCAATGTTTTATTTACCTGGCTGGAGGTACACTGAATTGCTGAATTGCTGAATTCAGCTACACTTTAACTGATGACCAGAGACCTCAAGTGGCCCCTTGATGATATCTAGATACAAATAACATTTGTCTAACATTTTTCTATTTCTTTCATACTCCCGATCTCTTCAGTGTCAGTTTTATAACTTCTGTCTTCTCACACCTTCCCTCCTGCCCCCGCCCAGCATCCTTGCTCTCAGTCCATGACATTACTTCTGAGTCACTGAGAAAAAAAAGTGACTATTACAGGCTCCCACAGCAACCACATTTGCCCATCAGCCAGCATCTGCCCTTATGTTATCTTCTCCCTCTTCTTCTATTAAATACAGAGATACCCTCATGGCTCCTAGGGCTTTCCAGGTCGCTCAGTGGTAAAGAATCTGCCTGCCAATGCAGGAACCACAGGAGATGAGGGTTTAATCCTTGGGTCAGGAAGATCCTCTGGAGTAGGAAACTGTAGTCCACTTTGGTATTCTTGCCTGGAAAATCACATGGACAGAAGAGCCTGGTGGGCTACAGTCCATGGGGTGGTAAAGAGTTTGACACGACTGAGTGACGGAGCACACAAGCACATTCCTTAATCCAAGGAGCATTTTGGTACAAGGTAACCTCTCTCACAGGGCTTCTCTTGTGGCTCAGCTGGTAAAGAATCCGCCCGCAATGCAGGAGACCTGGGTTTAATCCCTGGGAAGGTTGGGTTCAATCCCTGGGTTTCCTTCCCTTGGGAAGATCCCCTGGAGAAGGGAAAGGCTACCCACTCCAGTATTCTGGCCTGGAGAATTCCATGGACTCTATAGTCCATGGGGTCTCAAAAAGTCAGACACAACTGAGTGACTTTCATTCAACCTCTCTCAAGCCTAGATTTCTGCAATAGACTTTTAACTGGTCTCCTTACTTCCAGTCTGAGCAGATCCATCACCCCCAAGGTTTCCACAGGCCCATTGGTGATCCATCCTTCATAACCCCTCCCACTTCTCCCTTCCCCCACAGTCAGACAACCACAAATCTGCTTTCTGTGACTTCAGTTGCACAAATATAAGCTTTTGACTAGTGAAAGTGTTACTGATTGTAAGATTGGTGATTCCACTTTTATGAAAGTCAAAATATAATGAAGTAAAGCAAAGAAAGAATTGAAATGAAAGCATTCTGTGACAAATATGAGAAAAACTTACTATCTAGAATATTTTTAAATTAATAAAAAGGATTTTGTTTTGGCTTATATGATAATAAGGAACAGAGATATGTTCCAGTTAGCTCTAGAAAAATGGTACATTTTTTTAGGGATATAATGAACTGGATCTAAGCTGATGGTTAATGAAAACAGATAACCTGAAGGATTGACTCTTGTTTTTCTCTCATGGGCCAAATGATTGTTCTCTGAGTGACCTGTTGCTTTAAGAGCATCTCCTGTGTTTTCTCCTTTACCAATTGCCTTTCTCTGCTAATTTTAGTTTCTCATCCCTCATAATTTCAGCTTGTCATGACTTCTCTGACTCCAGGTATACCCATGGCATCTTTTGGTTCAGCCATTTTTGACTTTTGCTCCTTCTAATAAGTGTGTTGATACTCAGTATTTCCAAAGTCAAATTTGCAAGCTAGGAATGTGATTGGCCTGACTCACCTTTGTGCCCAGATCATGTAGTGTAGTAAGTTGCTGGCCAGGATATACACCAGTTACCTTTGGGTCTGAACTGACCCATCACTTGTCAGGATCACATGGTGCAAAATATCAACAGGTGCAGAGAGCAGGGCAGGCATTAGGTGGTTTCCTGTCCAATAAAGAGGACTTCCCTGGTGGCTCAAGTGGTAAAGAGTCCACTTGCATTTCAGGAGACCTAGGTTTGATCCATGGGTCAGGAAGATCCCTTGGAGAAGGGCATGGCAACCCACTCCAGTATTCTTTCCTGGGAAATCCCATGGACAGAAGAACCTGATGGGCTACAGTCCATGGGGTCACAAAGAACCAGACATGACTGAGAGACTAATAAGTTGGCTTTTTGTTCAATAAGGAGAATGGAGCATTAAAGCCAGATGGAGCTGGGTTCAAATCTCAGTTCTGCTATTTGCTATCTATGTGACCTTGGCTAGCTTTTGTAATGTTATCCTCTGGACCTTAGTTTTCTCATTTACAACTTGGGGATGATAACTGCTTTGTAGAATTTTTGTAAGAAATAATATGTGTAAAGCACAATACAGTATCTAACACACTGTAGATCTTTTGTTAATGGTAGCTATTTTATCTTATTTAAAATTATCATTTATTCTATTATTATTTAACAGATTAATAATGACCTCAAGAAAAATAACCAATAATGACCTCAAGAAAAATAACATATCTCTTTGATATGGCAGATATCAAAAGAGAGCTCACACAAGGAGAAAACCATATAGTTAGCTAACATTGAAGGAAATGCTCCGCTCACCATGAATTTTAAAAATGCATTTAAAAATAGCTATAAGAGGGACTTCCTTGGTGGTCCAATACTTAAAACTCCAAGCTCCCAGTGGAGAGGGCCTGAGTTTGATCCTCGGTCAATGAACTAGATCCCACATGCTACAACTCAGAGCACGCATGTCACAACTAAGACCTGGCACAACCAAACAACAAATATAAAAAATAGCTATGAGATATATTTCACATCTGTTAAACTTGCTAAAATAAAATTATACATTCCAATATTGTTGGAGCAATGAAGAAAAAGTACACTCATATTTGGTAGGTGGTCATATTTGATGTGTGCATTTATGCTCATTCAGTGTTTGACTCTTTGCTACCCTAGACTGCAGCCCATGAGGCTTTTCTGTCCATGGGATTCTCCAGGCAAGAATATTGGAGTGGTTTGCCACGCCCTCTTCTAGGGGATCTTCCTGATGCAGGGATAGAACCCGAATCTCTTGTGTCTCCTGCATTTCGAGTGAATTTTTTTACCACTAAGCCACCAGGGAAGCCCAGGTGGCATTATATAGATTAGCCTAATTATTCCAAGTAATACTCTCACAAAACATACCCTTCAATTTATAGTCCCTTTCTGGGGAAATATCAATACTTCCCAAAGAGGTCATTGAAAGGAAAACTTTGTACAAAATGTTTATAGCTCTCTTTTTAATTCAGAGGCTTTCATTATTTTAGAACTGAAAGAGACCTAGGAGATTATTTTTCCTCTAGAGCTGCATATTAGAATCATTTAGGAGCTTTTAAAAATACTTATTTTCCCATGCCCAGAGATGAAGAGTTAATTGTCCTGGAATATGGGCTGAGGCTGAGTGTGGCTTAAAAGCTCCTCAGGTGATTCTAATGTGTAGCCAGAATGGAGAACCACTCTTCCATTCAACTCCATTAGGGGAACTATGACAGAACAGAGCCAGGGATCGGTTAAAAGGCTATCTCTGAAGGGAACACATACATAGATGTGGTAGAAGAGCTGAGTTGAAAATGGAGATGCTCTTAATTCTTAGTTTCTAACTTCTATTCTTGGTGAATAACTGGAAATAGCCATGTGGCCAACACCTAGAGACTTGGTAACCAGTTATGGTGGAATAGTACAAGGCATTCACTAATTGTTATAGAAGGTTGTTTAGTCACTCAGTCATGTCCAACTGTTTGTGACCCCATGGACTGTAGCCCGCCAGGCTCCTCTGTCCTTGGAATTCTCCAGGCAAGAATACTGGCGTGGGTAGCCATTTCCATCTCCAGGGTATCTTCCTGACCCAGGAATTGAATCTGGGTCTCCTGCATTGCAGGTGAATTCCTTACCATCTGAACCACCAGGGAAGCCCCTATAGACAAAGTAGAATGTACTGTTTATATTTGATGGACTATACTACCCTGTGGACTGTAGCCCATCAGGCTTTTCTGTCCATGGGATTCTCCAGGCAAGAATACTGGAGTGGGTTGCCTTGCCCTCTTCTAGGAGATCTTCCTGACCCAGGGATTGAACCTGAATCTCCTGTGTCTCCTGCATTGCGAGTGAATTTGTAGACATCTGTAGACAAAGTAGAATGTAGTGTTTATAGTTGACGAGAACTAGGTGTGATGGTGGTGTATCCGTTGCTGCTTCATTGAGAGAGTCCTAACCGGGACTGCTGATTTCCCTCTTTGGAGAGTCACAGGTCTTCCGTCATGTTCTCCCCTGACCAGGTGGTCAAGTCTCCCATCTCTGTTGAGGGGAGAGAGGTTATCAATATTCAGGACTGCTGAAGGTGGGCTGTCCATGCTGAACAGTAGCAAATCAGAAGAATCCATTTTTAAAACTTGTAGTGAAATACACCTAGCATAAAACTTACCACCTTAACCGTTTTCAAGTGAACAGTTCAGCAGCATTAAGCACATTCACATTGCTGTGCAGCCTTCACCACCATCCAGCTCCAGAACTTTTTCATCATGTTCAACTGAAACTTTCTACCCATTAAGTGATAACACCCCATTTCCCCCACTCCATCACCCAAGTCTGTCAACTACTATTCTACCTTGAATTTGACCTCAGCAACACATATAGATAGTATCATACAACATGTGTCTACTGTGACTGGCTTCCCTCACTTAAGGGCTTCCCTGATAGCTCAGTTGGTAAAGAATCCGCCTGCAGTGCAGGAGACCCTAGATCAATTCCTGGATCCGGAAGATCCACTGGAGAAGGGATAGGCTACCCACTCCAGTGTTCTTGGGCTTCCTTTGTGGCTCAGCTGGTAAAGAATCATCCTGCAATGCGGGAGACCTGGGTTCAATCCCTGGGTTGGGAAGATCCCTTTGAGAAGGAAAAGGCTACCCACTCCAGTATCCTGGCCTGGAGAATTCCATGGACTGTATAGTCCATGGGGTCTCAAAGAGTCAAACACGATTGAGCGACTTTCACTTTCACTCACTCCTTCACTTAATGTCTCCAAAGTTAAGAGTTCATTTTTAAGGAAAATTATTCCATCTTTATGTCCACTTCCTTGATCTTTCCAGCAAAGGTCCATTTCCTTCCTGGTTGAGGATCACCCCATCCCTTCTATTGGTCCTTGCTTTCCTGTTCTAGTGGCCACCCTGTCTTTTCCCTCTTCTTTTTCCTAGGTTCAGTTTTACCTAGTGAGCAAGACAGGAAAAGCTAGCTCTGTAAGCTTGTATTTGAAACTAAGTCTGAAGTGCTGTTTTGTTTTTGCATCTTTGTTTCAGCTTCATTGTAGACTTGGGAAGGCAAGGGATCTCTTAGGGTATGAAAGAAAATAAGGGAACACAGAACATAATTAACACTTGGAGACATATGCCTGCCTCAAATATAAAAGTGGTACCTAAGGGCAGAGAAGCCTGGTGGACTGCAGTCTATGGGGTTGCTAAGAGTCAGACACCACTGAGCAACTTCACTTTCACTTTTCACTTTCATGCATAGCAGAAGGAAATAGCAACCCACTCCAGTGTTCTTGCCTGGAGAATCCCAGGGATGGAGGAGCCTGGTGGGCTGCCGTCTATGGGGTTGCACAGAGTCGAACACGACTGAAGCGACTTAGCAGCAGTAGCAGCAGCATATTAAAAAATTGAGGAAGTTATAGAATTTGTCAAAATTGGTTTGTTTTGATCATAAGAGACTATTGTGTGCTGGTTAACATATGAACTCTGGATCTGGATTATCTGAATTTGAATCCTAGCTTTAACACATTTCAGTTGTGTGCCCAGAGAACTTACTGAACTTCTCTGTACTCAGTTTTTCCTCATCAGTGAAAAGGTATTATAATAATAGTACCTACCTTGTAGACTGTTGTCAGGAAAAAAGTTAAGATGTATAAAGCAATTTTTAGTACCACCTGGCAAGGAAGCAGTAAGTAAGTGTTAGATAGCAATACTTTTTGGGCAGTGTTTTGATGCTCTGTTATCTATCACACCAAATATGGTTAACTATATAAGGAAAATAGATTTTAAAATTCAAGATAACATTATTCATACTAGCTCCAAACTGGACACAATGCAAAGTTGATTTGTTAATGAACAGATAAGCAAAACATGGAGTATCTTTTAAAACATTTATTTATTTTATAAAAAAAATTTATTTGGCTGGTCTGGGTCGTCTTTGCTGCGTGCAGGCTTTCTCTAGTAGCAAGCAGGGGCCACTTTAGTTGTGGTGCTCAGGCTTTCATTGCGGTGGTTTCTCTTGCTGCGTAGCACTGGCTCTAGGATGCACGGGCTTCAGTTGCAGCACGCAGGCTTGGTAGTGTGGCTCAGGCTCTAGAGCACAGGCTCAGTGACTGTGGGGCACGGGCTTAGTTGCTCCATGGTATGTGGAATCTCCCCACACCACGCATCAAACGTGTCTCCTGCATAGGCAGGTGGATTCTTAACCATTGGACCACCAGGGAAGCTCACCGTGGTGTATCTTTTAACAAAGTACTTCTCAGCATAAAAAATAGTAAGCTGCTGAATCATGCAACAACATATCTGAATCTCAAAAACATCTGGCTAGGTTAAAAAAAACAGACCCAAAAGACTACATATTATATAATTCCATTTGTATGAAATTTCTGGAAAAGGCTAAACTGTAAGGAGAGAAAGGTCACTGGTTGCCTGAGTTGTGGAAGGGACCACAGGCTGACTGCAAACTGACATGAAGGAACTTTTCTGATGAAGTATTTTATTTTATTTTTAATATTTGTTTTAATTGCAGGCTAATTACTTTACAATATTGTATTGGTTTTGCCATATATCAGCATGAATCCGCCACGGGTGTACACGTGTTCCCCATCCTGAACCCCCCTCCCACTTCCCTGCCCATACCATCCCTCTGGGTCATCCCAGTGCACCAGCCCCAAGCATCCTGTATCATGCATCGAACCTGGACTGGCATTTCGTATATGATATTATACATGTTTCAATGCTATTCTCCCAAATCATCCCACCCTCGCCCTCTCCCACAGAGTCCAAGTATTTTAAAACCGAATTTTGGTAATGGTTGCATAACTGTATAAGTTTACTAAAACTTATTGAATTTTACTCTCAAAATCAATAAATTTTATGGCATGCAAATTACACTTCCATAAAAATGTTACAGAGAAATTCAAGATAAATTGAAACCAGAGATTCATATCTGTTGCTCTCTAGTCTCTTTCTCACTTTAAAAAAAAACTTTTTTTTTGGTAAGAATAACATATGTTGATTGCTGGGAGACGATTCTCATGCATTAGTCATGTTTCAGCACGTTTTGCAAGCAAGCCCTTGGCTTCCCTTGGTTCCAAGCTGTCTTTTCAGGGATGTTTGAAGGTAGAGAAAGTGTCTTCCTCTGTGGCAAAGGCAGGCATGGCCCCTCTCCACATACAGTAAAGAAAATGTCTGCCTCTGGAGGAAAGAACAGGCATGCTTCCTGCTCATAAAATATTTGGGTTCCCTAAGCTCAAAGTTCCACTCTCATGATGCAACCCAGTGTGTGTGCAGGTGGTCACCTGGCCCTCTTCATGTTGCCCTGTGAGAACAGGGGGGTGAGTCAAACCAGTAAAGAATGTGCTGATGCCAGCTTTTAATTGCTGTGAGTAATCAGTTCAGCTCAGTCGTGTCCGACTCTTTGCAACGCCATGGACTGCAGCACGCCAGGCCTCCCTGTCCATCACCAACTCCAGGAGTTCACTCAGACTCATGTCCATCGAGTCAGTGATGCCATCCAACCATCTCCCCTCTGTTGTCCCCTTCTCCTCCCGCCTTCAATCTTTCCCAGCATCAGGGTCTTTTCAAATGAGTCAGTTCTTCACATCAGGTGGCCAAAGTATTGGAGCTTCAGCTTCAGCGTCAGTCCTTCCAATGAACACTCAGGACTGATTTCCTTTAGGATGGACTGGTTGGATCTCCTTGCAGTCCAAGAGACTCTCAAGAGTCTTCTCCAACACCACAGTTCAAAAGCATCAATTCTAATAAAGTTCTCTAACTCTGAACAGGAGTCCCCAGTCTTGTTGCATCAATGAAACTGTAGCAGGTTAGTTTGTTAGCTTTATAAGCAGGGTAAAATTGCTGACCTTTCGGTTTTGTGTGTGTGTGGGAAAATATACATAGCATAAAGTTTACCATTTTAACCATTTTTAAGTGTGCAGTTCGGTGACATTAGCACATTTACATTGTTGTACAACCATCAGCACCATCCCTCTTCACAACTTTTTCATCATTCCATATTGAAACTCTGCCCATTAAACATCTCATTCCCCTCCCCGCAAGCCAGTGGTAACCACCATTTACTTTATGTCTCTGTTTAACTACCCAATGAACCTCACCTAAGTGGAGTCATACAATATTTGTCCTTGAGCGTCTGACTTATTTCACTCAACATGATGTCTTCAAGGTTCCTCCATGTTGTGAGCTTGAATCAGGATCTCATTCCTTTTTAGGCTGAATAATATTTATTGTATGCCTTCACAATTCTTGACACTAATTATTAAAAAAATACAGAGGAAGAGGGTTTGGATAAGCAAGATGAAGGTTCTTGTGATGGGGGAGGGAATTAAGGAGAGGTAACTAGGGCAACTGGTAAAGAATAGAAATTTCATTTCTACAGCCACAAGTGCAGCATTCCACAGAAAACCAAGACCACTGTGGAGTTATGTGTCTGGTTCCTGGTCGCCTGGAGTCTAGTCTCGGGGACAGGACAGTAGAGAGGGGTCTGAGCAGGAGGTAGGGATTTATCCCAGCAGCTCTTCTGCTAGTGCTTCACATCACAGGATTAATCCCTTTCAGAATCAGCTGTCAGTCCCAGCAATTCTTCCCCATCCTTAGCCTGGGTGGGAGCGCACATGGGCTTCTTACAGCCGTGGGTCCTGAGATAAGACATTGACAGCATTGGCTTAATTTGGCTATTGCCCAGATATAGGCAAAATTAGAATTAGATCTAATTTTTAGATCTAGATCTAGTTCATCTACTTTAGATCGAGCTCATTTCATAACTAGATGACATCTAGCTTCTGATAAGAACCCTTGGTCCCCTTCTCTAGTCCTTTTTAACCATCTCCTCTCCCCTCTGTTCTCACCACTCTGTTCACAAGAAAACTGAGATTCTGTCCTGTCACACAAAGACTTAACTGATCATGTGCTGAAATGTCTTTCTGGGTCATTTTCAATATAATTGGGATTTAAATTCATACAATGACACTCTCAGGAGAGAGCATTTCAGACGTGAGTGAACAGATAGAAGCAGAATTCTTGGAGGCAGGAGGGTTTATTTTTATTCCCTTCAAAACTGCTTCACATAGGATGTTACTAGTCAGCTTACGAAGTGGGCAAAAAAAAAGAACAACTACTTTTTGGATGGATAGAAACACCTTAGAGTTTATCTGGTTTGGTCTAGAAAACACCTTAGAGATATTCTGGTTCAACTCTTTATTTTATAGGCAAGAAAATAGAGCTTCAGAGAGGGGAAATGTCTTTCCAAAGTCACTCAGTGAACAAAGGACTAGATGCCAAATGTCTGTATATATATATACTTTTTAATTAGGCAACTCTGAGATAGGAAGGGTACAATTAGTTTATGAGCTCACTGAATAATCTGACTAAGCTTCGCCTTCTGTTAAAAGCATTTGTATTGGAGAAATTGCTTTGTATTTAGAAATTCTCGACCACAGGGCCTGTGTCAGTCATTTTGCTTCCCTGTACCTAGCATGTGCTTTGCATAATAGGTAAGCAATGAGTGATATATTTGATTTTCTCCTTTAATTCCTATATTTTATTTTTTTTTAAGATATTTATTTATTTGGCTGTGCCAGGTTTTAGTTGCAGCATGAGGTATCTTTAGTTGAGGCACGAGAGATCTATTAATAGTTTCCTGACCAGGGATCAAACCTGGGCCCCCTGCATTGGCAGCATGGAGTCTTAGCCACGGGACTACCAGGGAAGTCCCTGATTCCTATCTTTTAAAGGAGAAGAATTCTTTTGGTTTTGTTTTGTACAGATATAACAACCATTCACATTTTCCTTATATGCTGTGTTCATCATTTCATCTATCATATGGTACTATAGTTATTTGTAAGTAATCTTTATCTACCCAACTACACAGTGGCTACTTTGGGAACATGAGTTAGTCACCTCTGAACCATAGCAAAGTGCACGATACATTATTGGGTTTTCAATAAATGCTTTATGAATCGAACTGAATAAATATAGGTCTTTCTTTTCCCATACTATTGAATCATGGGTTTTATTTGTTAACTAAGACCCCCAGCAACTTAAATAAACTTTCTTGATTTCAGCTGGAATTTAGTTTTTGTTTGTTTTGGTTTACATTATTTCTAAAGAATATTTTTTTATTCCCTCATGTATAGAATAATAATTTGCTGCTGTTTCCTCTTCTACTGTAAAACAAAATTTCTAGGTGCCTAAATATAATTTGTACATTTATTTTGGCTTTTAGGGTACACTGCAGTTGGTTAAACTCTTCGCTTCACACATAAAAATATTAACACCGTGGTGGCTCAATGGTAAAGAATCTGCCTAGCAATGCAGGAGACGTAGGTTTGATCTGTGAGTTGGGAAGATCCTCTGTAGGAGGAGATGGTAACCCACTCCAGTATTCTTGCCTGGAAAATCCCATAGACAGAGAAGCCTGGTGGGCTACAGTCCATAGGGCTGCAAAAGAGTTGGACACGACTGAGCAACTAAACCACAAAACAGCCCTTACAGTTAGTTTGAAGAGAGGATGTATCTACTTTAAAACTGCTTTCTTAAAAAACTAATTATAATTCTGGAAACAAATATGTTTTAAATCTTCAGACTTGTATAGTTATATGCTTTTTAAAAAGTCTTTTGCATTAGATGTTTTTCTGGGAAATTTGAAATTAACAATAGATTAACATTCCATTGGAGAAGGCAATGGCAACCCATTCCAGTACTCTTGCCTGGAAAATCCCATGGGCGGAGGAGCCTGGTAGGCGGCAGTCCATGGGGTTGAGAACAGTTGGACACGACTGAGCGACTTCACTTTCACTTTTCACTTTCATGCACTGGAGAAGGAAATGGCAACCCACTCCAGTGTTCTTGCCTGGAGAATCCCAGGGACGGCAGAGCCTGGTGGGCCGCTGTCTATGGGGTCTCACAGAGTCGGACACAACTAAAGTGACTTAGCAGTAGCAACATTCCATTAAGTTTTCAAAATAATCACACATCTGAAAGGGCATCATGATTAAGTCAGATTAATGCAGGATACCACCTGCAGTACAGGAGACTCTGGTTCTATCCTTGAATTGGGAAGATCCCCTGGAGAAGGAAATGGCAACCCACTCCAGTATTCTTGCCTGGAAAAATCCCATGTCAGAGGAGCCTGGTGGGCTACAAAATCCATGAGGTCACAAGAGTTGGACACGACTTAGTAACTAAACCACCACTACCATCTTTAAGGGAATTTGATTAAGTCACAAGTATTGATTTGTCAAAGCACCACTAATTTTTTGTCTTTAGTTTTATTATGCAGTACACCACAGTAGGTATTTTATTATCTGGATATTTATATTTTGGATAAATATTTTGTTATGCTTCCAATGCATATGCATATGCATGCATGCATGTTCAGTCATGTCTGACTCTGTGACTCCATGGACTGTAGTCTGCCAGGCTCCTCTGGAATTCTCCAGGCAAAAATACTAGAGTAGGTTGGCATTCCCTTCTCCAGGGGATCTTCCCAACCCAGGGATTGAACCCAGGTCTCCTACATTGCAGGCAGATTCTTTACTGTCTGAGCCACCAGGGAAACCCAAAATATGTTGTGAGAAAAGGCTGAATCCATATGGTGCTGCAGCAGAAACTCCACTCCTCCAGAGACTTGCTTGGCTCTAGCTTATACTTCTTTTGCCAAATCTTGTTGTACATTTGTTTAAAATTGACTATTTGATTTTCACTTGGATCCTTAGTATCAATGGATAAATGATATTTTCGTTTTTCTACAAGCGTATGTGAACTTCTGTCATTTTGTCTTCTTAACAGGGATTAAAGTTCAGTAAATATTTTAATGTGTTGATATATGTAGCCAGTAAATCTTGACCTAATAGTTGTGTGTCATGTGGGAACTATAACTATGACTCTTTGGTAAAAGTTCTTACTTCTAATGGAGATTATTGGCATACTCTACCTATGTATCTACACACACACACACACACACACACACAGAGTTAAATGGTTGAAAGTATGGTATGATATATATAGGAGGCTGGACTCTATGTAGAACAGACCTGGGTTTGAATTTCTGTCACATTCTAGTTGTGTTACTTTAAGAATATTAATCTCTCTAAATCGTAATCAATGAAGTGTTTTTATGTGTTATGATAAAATATTATAAAGCAGTTAATATTAATACTTAGCATAGAGCAAATGCTTATTAAATAAATATCAGCTGGTATTTTGGATATTTATCTCTTATTTTTGCTTACTTTTTCTCTTTATTTCAAGGAGATTTGAAGCAACTTACCATGTTCCCTAGAGAAATGACTCACTGGGAACCATTACAATGGCTGGTGGGTAAAACTTGGAAGAATCAGTGTGATTATGTATTGGATGTTTAGAGAGCAAATGGATACTTGGAGAACATAAAGCTTGGAAAATTCTCCTATGGATTCCAGACAGCAAAAATGTTCTTATGCATAATAGCTAGAGGTGTATTTAGTTAAACAAATGCTGGATTGAATTTGATCAAGACTAAGTGAAATATATTCTTTTACATACATTGATTGGGTAGCTTACAAGTTGACCCTCAGTTATGAGTGGAGACCTGTATTGCACTTGAAAGACCATTTGAAAATACCTAGTTTCTTATAGACAAAATGTCATTGGAAAGAGGCTAAGGCAATCCATGACAAAATGTGCATGACCTTTGGAATCCAAATATCTCTGAATGCAGGGCATTTATGTCATGTACTAACTGCGTTCTCATTGGTAAATGACTTTATATCTCGAAGCCTCAGTTTCTTTAGCTATGGGAGATATGATACCTACATCACAGGATAATATGAGAACTAAATGAGATCATGTATGTAAAGTACCTATCAGAGTGTCTGGCACTTGGTAGGTTCTCAACAGTGTTAATTGTAGTTATCATCAAGAAAGGAATTATAAAGCAGGCTACAATAGTGGGTCTGTTTAATATTTTGATAGATACAAGCTATCTGTGTTAAGTTGATGTAATAGCACATGAATCACATCTAATATCACACAGAATATATGCTTAGTACATATATTCTGAACAATGAGCTTTCAAATTATTACTACCAGTAACAGTAGTTGATATTTACTAAGTCTTCATTTGATGCAATAACTAGATTAAGCGTTTTCTCTGCATTATTGATCTCCACAGCAGTCCCATAATTTAGATG
Source organism: Bison bison bison (assembly GCF_000754665.1). Classification (NCBI taxonomy): domain Eukaryota; kingdom Metazoa; phylum Chordata; class Mammalia; order Artiodactyla; family Bovidae; genus Bison; species Bison bison. The sequence goes on from NW_011492730.1 coordinate 1,176,399, forward strand.
GTATAATTCCGATTTTATGTCTTCCCTGGTGGCTCAAATGGTAAAGCGTCTGCCTACAATGTGGGAGACCCGGGTTCAATCCCTGGGTCAGGAAGATCCCCTGGAGAAGGAAATGGCAACCCACTCCAGTATTCTTGCCTGGAGAATCCCATGGTAGAGGAGACTGGTGGGCTACAGTCCATGGGTCACAAAGAGTCGGACACGACTGAGCAACTTCACACACATTCCCATTTTATAGAGAAAGAAAATGAAGCGTAAGGAGAAATAAACTGCTTAAAGTTACATGACTATTAAGTGCCATCGATGGCCTAGAACCAAGTTTTGGTCTGACTCCAAAGTGCAAGTTCTTGACACCAGGTAACATCACCTCTGAATTTGTGAAATGGTGTAAAATCAAAGAAAGAGAATCTCTTGTTAGATAGAGTGACCATACTCTGACTTTAGGTAAGGTAAAAGATGCTGCTTCTTAAAGGCTTCAGTTAATGAATAGGGAATCAAAGATTCAAGCTTGAAGTTGTACTATGACCTACTTGGTAAATTTTCCTGAAATGAGAGAAATAGTGACTTGGTATCATCAAGGCAAAGTTTCCACCACATGTAACCCATGTCTTCCCTGCTTGCCTCTAGTCAGCCCCCTGTTCTTTCTTCACGTTGTGTCTCCTAAATGTATTGCTCATGGATTATGAACAGCACATTCAGAACCATATCTTGGTATTAAAATTCCATGAAGTTCATTTTGGGAATCAGATTACTACACCTATTTTTAGCTCATAACACAAACTACTCTTTCTATTACACTTTTAAATATGCTGTGGTAAAATGATGTTGAAAATAACTCATATAGCTAAATAAAAGCCCTACATTTAGCTTAATCAGACCAGACCCACCGACTGGCGTGCATGTCAATATATTACTGTGGCAGCTACCTGCCAGGGCCTTCCTCTTCCTTTCCGTTCAGGACTGCAATCCCCATTTGCTGCTATATTTATCTACTTTCTTAGCCATAAAAGGCTGGCTGTGTGGCTCTGACATTCTACTGCCTGACCACATGCATTATTTTTGAACTGGCCCCCAGGGTCCTGTCTTTTTAGCCCTGACTCTTAACTTTTTCTTGGATTCGACCTACGTGGGTTTTTCACTGTCTCATCCAGCACCCACCGTCACATCGGAACATTGCTACCACCATCAATCCTTTGCAAACTGGTAAGTGTGACCTTGAGGCAGAAGAGTGCACTTGATGTTTTATGTGCTCAACAGCACTGCGGTGTGTGTGGTTTCTGTCTTCTGAGCTCAGCAGTTTTCTCTAAGAGATGTCAGAATAGCAGAGAAATAGGAAAGTGGAGCTCCAGGGAAGGAATGTGAGCAGCAGGGTGCCAGTTTGTGCTGGCACAGCCCTTCTCTCAGATCAGTGGATTCTTTTAAAATTAAGCTACTGTTCCTGGAGCTATAAAAAACTGTAGCTGTCTCAGATAGAACTGTAAGCATGAGTCAAGTACTCTTTCCAAGTTACAGTTCGGCGGTTTGGTTGAAATCTGAAATGGGTGAGGAAACAGGAAATCATGTGTTTTCCATTCTCCATAAGCCTACAGTACTGCCTGATTACAAATTTGATCAAAAGGAGTAGGTTAACTCTGAAGTCTCAAGTTTCTAATTCAGTGATTTTTGCCCCGACAATGCCATGTGGATAAATGTAAGGGTGCAATGGGGGTATTTCTAATTGGAAAATGGCTAAGCAGTATTTCAGAGGCAACGCAGATCCCTGCATCATGACCCTAAAGTTCACAACTTTCTGTGAAGAATTTTTATAGCTTTCAGCCCCTAACTCCTATACAAAAGTATTGTGTCACAATACAACTATGGAGTTAGTGTTTCTTCCTAAATTCCCAAATTATTTTCAGGGAGAAAAAAAAAACAAAACACAGGTCTTAAAGGAATGGAAGACAACCAAACCATCTTTCCTCCCAACGCACCCTAGCTGTCATATGTTGGGGGATAATCCTTACTTACTTAATGAAGAGAAGGTAGTTGTACCTTCGTTCCAGAGGTCAGAGCTGTGACAACCAGCTCTGTTGACGTAATGTCAAAACCTGTTTACTTGCAATATATTATCTCTGTGCTTGGAATATTCAGTACTATTAAAAGTAAATATATTGGGGGAAAACAGAAATAAAGAGAATGGAAAATAGAATTGAGGCAAGACATTTAAAGATTTTATTTTGTGAAAATTAACAGCATTTCAAGTTATTTGGGTTCTGAATTTAGCTTATAATACACAAGAAGGTCATTCATTGTTTATTTGGACATCATTCAAATAACATTTTCTGTGTTGCAGTATACTATGTATCATTATGCAAATTTACCAAATAGCTTTATAAATGCCTAATATCATATACTTCTATATTAATATAGTCTACACTTTTTTCTATAAAAATTAATCTAATGATTGTTCATTATACTTGATCATTATTCTGTATATTTTAAAATAGAAAATAACAGTCTATTTAAGGGTTGAAGCAAAAGTTGTTTGCTGGTAGCTATTTTTTTCCTCCTGGGAAATGCCATGTAGACTGATATCTTCCATGAGCCTTAACATAAATATTTCTGGAGTGAAGTTTGCTGGATTTTCTTCTCTAGGGAATACATGCCTACTTTTCACTTAAAATAAAAAGATTTTAAGCTTGACCCAAAAAAAGGTAGCAAGTTTAGAAAGATTCAGTCCTCATTTAGAATTTTAGAATCAATTTAGAATCATTTAGAATTTAGAATCAATTTGAAAAATTGATTACAACTGATTTTACATGTAAAAAATTTAGGACATGCACAAAAGCATTAATGATGGAAGGGGGTGGCTTTCATAAAACTATTACTTCATCCAGGGTTATTAGTATGGTTGATAGGCTCCAGTCAGTGGACAGATTTCTAAAGAAAGATAATGCAATCTGAAGTCTCCCCTCTCTATGCTAAGCAAACCCATCTTTCATTTTCAGTAGGACTGTTAGCTCAAATTCACAATGCAAACTGCTATACTGCTAACTGACTTTCTTCTTTAATACAGGAAGACTAGGAGGCTTTATATTCTTAATGGAATTTTTCTGGTTTAACACCATCTTTTTGAACCATTTGTGAGATTTGAGAGGGCTTGTTAAATGGCAATATAAGCATCCTCCAGGATCCGTCCTAGGACT
>NW_011492730.1:1179683-1189879 GCF_000754665.1 Bison bison bison
GTCCTAGGACTTTCATTCTCATCTCTTTTTTTTGGGGGGGTGGTTGGGGGACTGTATACTATCTATATGCTGGTGAGTCCCAAATGTAGGTCTCCATCCTGGACCTTTACCCTGTATTCCTGAGTCACATGTCCAACATCCCACCTTATCTCCCCACTTGGGTGTCTAGCAGATATCTCAAATGTAAAATGTCTCAAACCAGGTTCCTGCTCTTCCATCCCAAACTGCTGTTTTCTTACAATCCTGCTCATCTCAGTTCACAGCAGCTTTAATCTTCCAGTTACTTAGGCAAAGTCCTTGGAGCTGTCACTTACTCCTCTCTCTCTTTCATACCCTATTCCAGAACTTTCAGCAAGTACTTTTGATTCTACCTACAAAATATGCAGAGTTGGATCCCTTCTCACATTTCACTGCTACCACTATAATCTTTAGCCTGGACTATCGCAGTAGGGTTGCCGTAACAAAGCACCAGAGACCAGGTGGTTTAAACAACAGAAACTTATCTTCTCACAATTCCGGAGGTTAGAAATCTGAGATCAAAGAGTCAGCTGGGTTGGTCTTTTCTGAGGTCTCTCTCCCTGGCTTGCGGATAGTCCATCTTCTCGTGTCTTCCCTCTGCATACGTACATATCTGTGTCCTGATTTCCTCTTCTTATAACGATGGCAATCATGTCCTATTGGATTAGAACCTATCCTAAGAACCTCAATTTAACTTCATTTCTTCTGTAAAGATCCTATCTCTAAATCCAGTCACGAGGTTAGGACTTCAAATATGGATTTGGGGAGATACAACTCAGTCCATGGCAGCCTTCTCATTGGCCTCCTGGCTTTCACTCTTGTCCCTCAGCAGTCTATTCTCAGACTCAGCAAGAGTGTTTCTCAGCTCAGAACCTTCCAATGATTCCTTACTCCTTTCAGAATAAAAGTTGAAGTCCTTACACTACCTATAGGACACTTCCCTCCTCCCTCCCCACTCCCTGACATCATCTTCTGTACCTCTTTCTGCACCCTTTCACTCCTCACAGCTTCACTGGCCAACTGGCCTTTCCTGGAGTACAATGCAACAGGCAGGCTCACAGCCCCCCAGTGCCTGTGCAGTGGTCTTCCATCCAGAATGCTTCTCCCGTCCCAGATATTCTCATGCTCAGGTGTCACCTTCATGCTCAGTCATCACCATTATCCCTGATGATGCTGTTAAAAGCATCCCATTCCACATTCCTGTTTTATTTTTCTCTATAGCATTAAGCAGGTTCTAATATACCTTACACTTTATTTTCTCTATTTGTCCATCATCACTTGCAATAGAATATAAGATTCTATATAGAGTTATCTATATAGAGCGGGAATTTTGTTGTTTTGTTCATCTATCTCCTGGTCAGGAATAGTACCAGGCTCAATGTTGGTGCTCAGTAATTATTTGCTGAATAAAAACCACATTGGCTGGACACAGACTCTCCATTATTACACAATCTCTCAGGTAAAGTCCCCATCAGAAGGAAATGCCAGAAAATTTGAAATATATATTATTAAAGTGGGCTTCCAGGTGGTACAGTGATAAAGAATCTGCCTGCCAGTGTAGGAGAAGCAGGAGACCTGGGTTTGATCCCTGGGTCAGGAAGATCCCCTGGAGAAGAAAATGACAACCCACTCCAGTATTCTTGCCTGAGAAATCTTATGGACAGAGGAGCTTGGTGGACTACAGTTCACGGGGTTGCAGAGAGTTGGACACGACAGCACATTTACGTGTATCCACATATATCCATTGAAATAGCACAACAGGGAAAGTTTGTAAAGATCTCTAGGTATTTAAAAAGAAGGCAGCACAATGATAGAAGGAGGTACATCAGGGCTGTTAAGCAGGGAGTTAATTGAGTAAACAGCTAAACTAACCTTCACATTATTTTCCACTTACTCTTTGGAAGAAATAAAAGGGTAGTAATTTTCACCTACTGATTTAGACGTCTTGTTCTGGAGAGTTAGTTCCTTAAGTGAAGTGAAATGAAGTTGCTCAGTCGTGCCCCACTCTTTGCGACCCCGTGGACTGTAGCCCACCAGGCTCCTCTGTCCATGGGATTCTCCAGGCAAGAATACTGGAGTGGGTTGCCATTTCCTTCTCCAGGGGATCTTCCTGACCCAGGGATTGAACCCAGGTCTCCCACATTATAGGCAGACGCTTTAACCTCTAAACCACCAGTTCACCTCAAACCTGTTACTTTCTCACAGCTTGCCTGGATCCCTGGGGGCACATGATGTCTCTGCCGTTTTATCAGAAACTTCACCAGCACTATGACCGCAGCTACCGCAACAGGGACCTCAGCACCACCATGAGCCAGTACCAGCAGGAGAAGAAAAGCTCAGCCATCTACACCCATGGCTCCACTGCCTACAGCAGCCGCTCATCCGCTGCCCACCGTCAGGAGTCAGCGGCCTTCAGCCAGGCGTCTGCCGCATCCTACCAGCATCAGGCCTCCCGGGCCTCCGAATTTGCCCTGTCGTCTGCAGCCAGTCACAAGGCGGCATCAGCCTATGACTATGGCTACTCCCACGGGTATGTGAAAGCAGCCTTACAAACGCGGGGCAAAGCCGTGCTCTCTGAATACCCCACCCCCACCTTAGGCCCCAGGTTACATTTTCATTTCTTCGTGGGTCTGGCAGCCCTACCTTTAAACCAGGTGTGGAGCAAGGTCAAACCATCTGTTTGGAAGGCCTGGGATTTATGTCTTGGATTCCCCTTTCCCTTGCTTACCTGAGTTTCACAAAGAGCTTCGCAGTCGCCCTGGGGTGTCTTGCTTGAATTGCCAACTGCGATATTGCTAGAAGCAGAGAAGTTTTGCCACAGGTTGTGTTCAACATTCAGCAGCAGCAAAGTTGAGAAATCACATTTCTGACACTCACAGCAGGTTTCCAGGCCCTCTCAACTTTCAACTTAGATGAGAAAAGGATTTAAAATTCACAGACCACAGGAGCCCAAACTGCAGCAGAGATGTGTTCTATTCTTTCTGTGTCTGAAAGCTAGCATCAAAATTCAAGCAGCAAATATTTTCTTTAGCCAGAGCATTTTTATAAAAACATGGCCCTATCTCAGTCAGCTTAACAATACCAGGAACAAACCTATATTCTGACAGAATTATATTTATCAACCCATTGCCATGAGGGAGACCCCACACTAGAGGAAAAGTGAGACTTTCACAGACTCACAGGCTTTGAAAATAAGCTTATGGTTGCCCAGGGGGAGAATAGGGGGAAGAGATAGGGAGTTTGGGATGGACATGTACACACTGCTATATTTAAAACAGATAACCAACAAGGTCCTACAGTATGGCACATGGAACTCGATTCAATGTTATGTGGCAGCCTGGGTGGGAGGGAGGTTGGGGGAGAGTGGATACATGTATATGTATGGCTGAGTCCCTTTGCTGTTCACACAAAACTATCACAACACTGTTAATCAGCCATACCCCAAAACAAATTTAAAAGTTTAAAAAAAGAAAAGAAAAAGAGGGTTTCAGTAGTATTCTAGGACAAGTGGGATTTAGATGCAGGTCTGGTCTAAAAAGTGAATCAGTGTCCTGTTGCTTTGGAAACAGTTGAGTTGAGATAAATGAAGACTGTTGTATCTAGAAATCGCTTAGGAGCCCAGCACATGGGCTGAGAACTGAATCTGCTTCTGAGGTCCTCCATGCAAAGAGGCAATCTCTCATTCTTCCTAAAAAAATTTCAAACAACAAACCTGCTTATAATCTTTGATATTGGAGAAGAAAGTTTCTCGGTGAGTCTGTGGTCATGCAGAGGAGTGTCACCAGGAGAAGTGTTTTCCTGTGAACCCCGAGGTTGGCTTCTCTGTGTCTTGTTCCAGCCTGATGAATGTTGGCTGGATCCGTACCTTCTCAGTCCAAGCCAGTTTTTATTTTCTCAGTATCCTGAGTGAAATGTGTCATGGAGATTAAAAAACACTTGCAAGATTCATGTGATTTTATTAAATGTCTATCTATAGTCCACAGAAAGGATTGTTGAACTTCCAAACGTATGAATTCCTGGGCTGTGTGGTCAGTTACCAGCTGCTGCCTCAGATCTCTGTCTGGCATATATTGCATTATTTGTTATAAACAGATGTTATTTTAAGTCTTATACAATTTATGTCCACAAAATATCTGTCAGGGTAGCTGGGAGAGGTGTTTACTTCTAGGAATTAGAAAAGTGATTGAGGAAATAATACAGTGGTTTGTGTGAACAGAAGTAAGGACTGGTTCTGAAGGCAGAAACTCCTGTATCCCTGTGGGTTAATCAGCACCTGATGTACAGCTGTGCTTTGGGGGTGCGGCGCCGACCTCCTGGGAGCTTCTGCACATCCAGTACCAAAGTCTCTGGAGTTTACCTGGAATGTGTGACAGCAACATTCTGAAATTCCACTTAAAATGGAATAGGATCATTCTTCAATCCCACTTTCATGGGTTATGTGCGCCATGGGATATTCATGAGGACCTCGAATTGGCTGCAAATATGGAAATATTGTCAGGGAGGAGGTGAATTCATTTCTTTTGGCCCTTGTTTCAAATGACCTGCTTTCCAAACGAGACAGGAATGGGCACCGTGCTATGTGATAGTACCATGTGTTCTTCTGAAGAATGTTCCATACATATGTTTAAGGATCTCACTTAGGAAAGCAGCTGTCTTGTAATAGAGAGGATTATGTTTTAAATATCCATTTTCCTGGTCCATCTGTGCTGAATCTATAGAAAATGTAGAAAATGAGTGTTTTCATTACAATTGTTAAGCTAACTCATGTATACTCATTACATTCCCCCGGTGCTGTAGAGTCTATAGAGTTTTATGAATTTGTTAAAGAGAGTTTTATTTCTTAAATTCTATTCCTAAATTCTTCTTTTAACCATATATGCACCATTCATATTTATTTACAATCTGATAAATCATATCAAACATTATTAATTGAACCTTTGAGCATCTTTGTATTTTATCCAGAAAACATTTGCTCTATTTTGTCTTTGGAAAACTTAGCCATTTTAGTTATAAACAACTTCAGATAATAAACTTTCTGTAGGAAGTGGAATTATAATTATTTCTATGGTCAACCTTGCATCTTGTTCCTTCTTGCTATTTAAGTATTTATGTAGGTAGATAGGTATTTATTAATGGCTTGGTATGTTTGAACAACTCCACTTATTAGTAGAAATGTGGATCTAAAAAGAAGGGAAGATGCCAATATCTTTTCCTTTGTGTAATGCAATGTAAAAGAAAATAAATCTAACCTAATCCTGGGGGTATTTTAGTTTTTCTTTTTTTAGACCTAGAGCTAACAGGTGCAGATAATATTCTTTGAGCATTTCAAAATCTTTATAATTCTTTCAGGTTATATTTTTTATTTTTCAAAATGGAGCAACTTTTCCCTGCTAAATGAAATCTTTCTCTTGGGGTTGTGAAGAGTGTTGTTAATTAAAACTGGTGTGGAGTTGGAAATGCAGCTCTGTGGAATGTATGTGAATACTGGGCCTGATCCATTTTTAGCCTCTCTTTGTAGTTAGATGTCCTGGTAGTAAAGTGGAAACTATGGGGATTTATATGTGCCCACAGCTTGGCTGACCTCAGTTAAATCTTAAGAACAATGGCTTGTTCAGTGTCACTGTGGTTTTAGCTCAGATCGGTTACCAACTGCATTCTGAGCCAAAAGTTGTAAAATAAGTTCTGGAAGGCTTATTCTAAATGCCTTTGTTCTTAGTCACAGTTAGGAAAAAACTAAATTAAAGAAAGTGATTCAGGAAAACAAAAATGATACAAGACTATTCTTTTATGTTAATAATTCACAAATACTATTAGAGATTAAAGGAGAAATGGTACTCATGACCACTTTGCAACCATTGTGCAAGAGTTCTTAGCCTCTGTTTGTGAATAGGTTTCAACAGAGTTTTGGATGATCTGAAATTATATGTATAATTAGGTCCGGATGAGATTTTTTTTTTTTGCTGAGATAGACCCTAGCTTTCATCATATTGTCAGAGAACTCTGTGACTCAACAAAGGTCACCACTACTGCACAAGAAAATCTACATATAAATATCAGCCCAGTGTGTGAGCTGATGATCCCTTCCTAGGGCCAGTATTATAGGGAATTAGGATGAAATAAGGCAGATGTTTACAGGGAATGTGGTATATGGAAACCAATGTTTTCAAAATCCTCTCTTTTGAATCAGATGGGAAGAAAAAAGAACGATTTTGTTATGCTTGATAAGTAAAATGAATAACTTCCAGAGGACAACACAGCATATTTCTTGGATGATGAGTCTCTCAGCCCTCTGAGGTTATGGTAGACACCTGTTGTCTGATTCTAAGCAGATTAAAATCCAGCCCTTACAGTGCTTCCCTGGTGGCTCAGTCAGAAAATAATCTACCTGCAATGCAGGAGACCAGGGTTCAATCCCTGGGTTGGGAAGATCCCCTGGAGAAGGAAATGGTAACCCACTTCAGTATTCTTGCCTGGGAAATTTCATGGACAGAGAAACCTGGTAGGCTACAGTCCACGGGATCACAAAGAGTCAGATACAACTTAGCAACTAAATCAAGAAGTATTAAAATATAGCCTCTTCTCTAAAGAAAGATCTAACTATCATATATAAGGAAAAGGCACCATAGTTCCTGGGTAGAAAATGTAGCATTCTGGGATTTGTCTTCCAGAATTTAAGTACCAAGAAAGTAATGAGCCATATTACTTCCTATTTGGTAGGAGAAGGTCTGGGGAAATCCAAGGAAAACAGAAAGCCAGTTATTCTTTTATCCCCCTAGAAATGGGCCTGTTTGTTGTCAGTCTTACTTCTTTAAAAGGCAACTGGTCTGTGTTCTGAATCCTCCAAACAAACCCTGAGTCCTAAGAGGGTAGCATTCACTGTGCATCAATTTTCAACTCTCACTGCTGTAAAACTGTGGCTTGTTTGAAGAGAGAACTAGAAGTAGCACTCCTGGCAATACCAGTTTTTCATACAATTGGAAGTTTGTCATAGCTCCATAGAACTGTGGAATGCTAAAGCAGGAAGAGACTAAAAGCTCATCTAATTCAAGCCCTTCCTTCCACAGATAACAAGGCCCAGAAAGACAGGCTTCAACTCTCTGCCTCCTTTGTTTTGTTTTACATTGAAAATACTACCCATCAGTCTCTTTTGCAGGCTAAATACAAGTTTAGAGGATATAAGATACCCCAAAATGGCATTAATCTTTTGTATGCAGGTGAATCAGGCTGTGAGAAGGAAGACGTGTCCCCTTAAGGAGTAGGAATAGAGTGAGTAGCCAAAGGTGGAGGAAGGGCCGTGCAGTCACCTCCCAGCGCCCAGAGGTGAAACAGTAGCTCTGTTCACTGTTGGCCAAGCAATGGTTGTAACTGAGCCTCCCCGCAGAGATCCCCAAGCTCTGAGAGCCCAAGGGAACCAGTGGTGCAGACTTGACCTTTTCCATACCAGCCTTTCTGGGTGAAAGAGGAGAAAGCAAGAGCACCTCAAATGAGGATCCAGCTAATGGTTGATAAGTGCTCAGTGCTCAGTCCCTCAGTCATGTCCAAGTCTTTGCGACCCCATGGACTGTACCCCACCAGGCTCCTCAGTCCATGGGATTTTCCAGGCAAGAATACTGGGTTGCCTTGGCCTCCTCCAGGGAATCTTCCCAACCCAAGGATTTAACCCAGATCTCCCTCATTGCAGGTGAGTTCTTACCGTCTGAGCCACCAGGGAAGCCCATATACAGCAGTGCCAAGTTGTAAATATATAGAGAGAGGCAGTTTTACAGGAAAAATGGTAGAATAATAAAAGTGAGTTCAGCTCTATTGTGGCCACTCAGTAAAGTCTAGTGGCAACGTATAGATAAGTAAGAAATGAAAATGGAGCTTCTGTTTTCAAGCTTTTGCAAACACCTCGGTGTCATGCTGGGATGACCTACCCATCTTTCAATGTCCAGCTCTTCCACAAAGGCTTCCCTGATAGCCGCAGACAGAAATTGTCTTCAAGCCTGTAAATTCAACTTTGTTTGCTCTGCTCTTTCTGCTTATCTGCCTGCCTGCCTTCTGTCCTTCCATCCTTTCTCCTTTGATTGATGTAACACAACGCCTCAGGCTGGTAGCATTTGCAACCCTACTAGACAGTAAAGGTCTCAGAAAACAAGTCTTTAATTTAATATGTAATCTTCATATCCCCCTCCCACACCAGCATCAAGAATAGAATTGTGCACACAGAGGATAAAAAGTAAGTTTTCTGTTGGAACAAATGATATTATTATGGAAAGTTAAGGCTTTTTGTTTGAAATCTACCTTCTCTTGCACCTTTTAAAATGTCAGCTTGTCTGTGTACTAAGTTTATGCTTAATGTTACAAGAAACAACTTAACTCTTTTCCAAAGCAATTGTATCATTTTACATTCCCACACCAAGGTACAGGGATTCCAGCTTATCCACATTAGTTATTCTCTATCATTTTTTACAGCCTGTCTTTTAGGTATGTGGTGGAGTCTCACTGTGGTTTTAGCTTGCACTTACTTAATAGCTAATGATGTTGACCATCTTTTTAATGTGTTTGGTAGCCATTTGTGTACTTCTTTGATGAAATGCTTGTTCAAATCTTTTGCCCATTTTTAAATTGGATTTTTTTCTGCTTATTATTGAGTTGTCAGAGTTATTTAAATATTTTGTATATAATTCCTTTCTTAGATGTATGTTCAGAAATATTTTCTCTCATTCTGTGCCTTGTCTTTTCATTCTTTTAACACTGTCCTTCAGATACCAGAATGTTTATGTTTTGATGAGGTTCGATTTGTCACTTTTTTCCTTTTTTAGTCATGCTATTAGTGTTATATCTAAGCAAAATTTGGCTTATCAACATCGCTGTTGTTGTTGTTGAGTCGCTAAGTCATATCTGACTCTTCGTGACCCCTGGACTACAGCACGTCAGGCTTCCTTGTCCTTCACGATCTCCTGGAGTTTGCTCAAACTCATGTCCTTTGAGTCGATGATGCCATCCAACCATCTCACTCTCTGTCGCCCCCTTCATCTCCTGCCCTCAATCTTTCCCAGCATCAAAGTCTTTTCCAATCAGTCAGCTCTTCGCATCAGGTAGCCAGAGTATTGGAGCTTCATAGAGTTTCTCTTATCTTTTTTTCTAAGAGTTTTATAATTTTAGCTTTACATTTAAAAATATCCAGTTTGAATTATTTTTTTGGTATGTGATGTGAAGTTCTAAATTCATCCCTTCACATATACATGGACTGTTGTCACGGCACCATTTGTTGAAAAGATTATCCTTTCCCCCTGAAATCATTTAGCTCCTTTATCAAAAATATATTGACCATGTATGGCTGAGTCTTCTCACTGTTCACCTGAAACTATCACATTGTTAATTGACTATATCCCGATACAAAATAAAAAGTTTTAAAATAACAATAAAGAAAAAGAGCTTTGAAAAGAAAAAAAAATCAATTGACTGTAAATGAAAAGGTTTATTTACAGATTCTCAATTCTGTTGCATTGATCTGTATGCCTGTCCTTAGGCCAGTACCACACTTTCTTAACTACTGTTGCTTTATAAAAAGTTTTTAAATTGGTGGATGTAAGTTCTCAAACTGAGTTCCTCTTTTACAAAAAAATTTTTGCTTATGTAATTCCTTCATATTCCCATATAAATTTTAAGATCACCTTGTCAATTTCTACGAAGACAAAAGTCTTCTGGCAATTTGATAAAAATTATGTTGAAAGCATAAATCAATTTGAAAAATATGCCATTTTAACAGTGCTGACTCTTTCAATCCATGAACATGTATATTTATTTATTTAGGTCTTTGTTTCACTTATCATATATTGTTTTTTAATCTTCAGTGTAAAGTCTTATACTTCTGTTAAAATTTTTCCTAAATATTTTATTCTTTTTGATAGAATTGTGAGTGGAGTCTTAATTTTATTTTTTCATTTTTCACTGCTAGTAAACAGAAGTGTAATTGATTTTTGTTCTTTGATTCTGTATCATGTGACCTTGCTGAACTCATTTATTAGCATTTGTGTGTGTGTGTGTATGAAAGTGAAAGTGAAGTGGCTCAGTCGTGTCCGACTCTTTGCGACCCCATGGACCATAGCCTACCAGGATCCTCCGTCCATGGGATTTTCCAGGCAAGAGTACTGGAGTGGGTTGCCATTTCCTTCTCCAGGTTATCTTCCCGA
>NW_011492730.1:1189979-1190445 GCF_000754665.1 Bison bison bison
TTTTTTTTTTTTTTTTCTACACTACACTAGGTGGTTTATTTTGATTTGTTCAAGGACTCATCTTGCAAGCATTAAAGCAAGCATGGGCTTTGATTCTGGGAGCCCAGATTCACAGACTTAGGAAGACAAAAGCGAACTGTGCTCCATGTACATGGATGCAAACTAAAGGCTTGTGGTTAATCACACTGTAGTTCTAAGTGTCTACAGCCTTGCAGCCGGAAGTCACAGGTCCTTCAGGTCCTTTTGGATGCCCCAGAGGGTGTCTGCACTTTTCTTGAGTTGAGCAACCTCTTCATCCTTCAGCTTCTGGTTGATAACACTGGTTAACCCTCGAGCATTCAGGATACACGGAAGGCTCAGGAAGACTTCATTCTCAATGCCATACATGCCCTTCACCATTGTTGACACTGGGTGAATCCTCGATAGATTTTTCAACATGGATTCAATAAGATCAGCCACACTTAAT
>NW_011492730.1:1190545-1190862 GCF_000754665.1 Bison bison bison
TTTTTCGGGGAAAAAAAAAACCTTTTAAAGATACAATCAAATTCTCAAAAGCCTAAAGAGATTGCATACAGATGATGAAACTACCTATCATGTATGAAGTTTCGAAAGTACCTTTCCCAGAATGCTGATGGCACATGCCATACCAACTTGTCCAACACCCACTACAGTGATCTTATTGTTTGGGATCCTTGTCTCTTCTTCTGCAACTGGTGCAATCAATTTTTCCTTAAGAGTTGCCATTGTGCCCAGGGGAGAGAAAGTTCTCCAGAGAGTGATAAGGGCTGCACGAAGACAAAGTCAGCAGCGTGCGTCTCCCG
>NW_011492730.1:1190962-1223560 GCF_000754665.1 Bison bison bison
CAGGAGTTGGTGATGGACAGGGAGGCCTGGCATGCTGCGATTCATGGGGTTGCAAAGAGTCGGACACGACTGAGCAACTACTCTGATCTGATCTGATCTGATGATATTAGTTATAGATTTTTCACAGATGGCCTTTATCAGATTGAGGAAGTTCCCTTCTATTCCTATTTAGTTGAGAATTTTTTAACATGCAAGAAAGCTGAATTTTGTCAAAAATTTTTTGCACCTCTTGAGATGATAATGTGGTTTTTGTTCTTTATTCTATTAATATGGTGTATTACACTAATTGATTTTCAGATATTAAATCAACCTTGCATCCCTGGGCTAAATTCTGCTTGGTTTTATATGTTGCTGGATTCAGTTTACTGATATTTTGTGAAGGATTTTTGTGCCTATGTGTATGAGGGATATTGGTTTGTAGTTTTTTAAAAAATTATAATATCTTTGGCTTTGATATCAGGTAATAACTGGCCTTACAGAAAAAGTTGGGAAGTGTTTCCTTCTCTTCTGTTTTTTTGTTTTTTTTTTTTAATATGGAAATGATTGGTTTGTTTCTTCTTTAAATAGTTCATGTAATTTGTCAATGAAACCATTTAGGCCTGGGCTATCATTGTGCATGGATTTAAAAAAATATTTATTTATTTGGCTGTGTTGGGTCTTAGTTGTGGTACATGGGCTCTCTACTATGTGGGATTAGTTGCTCCACAGCATGTGAGATCTTAGTTCCCTGACTAGGGATGGAATCTGGGCTCCCTGCATTGCAAGGCTGCCGTCTATGGGGTCGCACAGAGTCAGACACAACTGAAGTGACTTAGCAGCAGCAGCAGCATTGCAAGGCAGATTCTTAACCCGTGTACCAGCAGGGAAGTCCTTGTGCATAGATAAATTACTAATTCAATTTCCTTATTTGTTATTGATCTGTTATTATTTTTAATTTCTTCTTGAGTTAGTGTTGGTTATTTAAATCTTTATGGGAATTTTTCCATTTCATTTAAGTCATCTAATTTTGGGGCATAAATGCATTTTTCATGTTTTCTTGTGATATATGAGAGATTTGCTTTAGCATTTCTTGTAAGGCAGGTCTGCTAGCAATGAATTCTCTCTTTGTCAATGTCTTTACTTTGTTTTCAGTTTTGAGTAGTGGTTTTGCTGGATATAAAACTCTTGATTTAGTTTTTCCCCAGCACTTAAATATGTCATACAAATGTATTCTGGGATGTATAGTTTCTGATGTGAAATCAGTCGTTAATACCTTGTTCCCTTGTACGTGATGAATCATTTTACTCTTGCTACTTTCTAGTTTTCTCTCTGGCTTTGGCTTTCAACAGTTTGACTATGATATGTCTACATGTGTATCTCTTTGGGAGTATCATACTTGGGTTTGTTGAGCATCTTGGATTCACAGAGTACTATTTTTACACAAATTTGGGCAATTTTAAGAAAGCAACAGTTAGAACTGGACATGGAACAACAGACTGGTTCCAAGTAGGAAAAGGAGTACATCAAGGCTGTATATTGTCACCGTGTTTATTTAACTTATATGCAGAGTACATCATGAGAAACACTGGGCTGGAAGAAGCACAAGCTGGAATCAAGATTGCCAGGAGAAATATAAATAACCTCAGATATGCAGATGACACCACCCTTATGGCAGAAAGTGAAGAGGAACTAAAAAGCCTCTTAATGAAAGTGAAAGAGGAGAGTGGAAAAGTTGGCTTGAAGCTCAACACTCAGAAAACGAAGATCATGGCATCTGGTCCCATCACTTCATGGGAAATAGATGGGGAAACAGTGGAAACAGTGTCAGACTTTATTTTTAGGGCTCCAAAATCTCTGCAAATGGTGATTGCCGCCATGAAATTAAAAGACGCTTAACTTCTTGGAAAGAAAGTTATGACTAACCTAGGCAGCATATTAAAAAGCAGAGATATTACTTTGCCAACAAAGGTCCGTCTAGTCAAGGCTATGGTTTTTCCACTGATCATGTATGGATGTGAGAGTTGGACTGTGAAGAAGGCTGAGCGCCAAAGAATTGATGTTTTTGAGTCGTGGTGTTGGAGAAGACTCTTGAGAGTCCCTTGGACTGCAAGGAGATCCAACCAGTCCATTCTAAAGGAGATCAGTCCTGGGGGTTCTTTGGAAGGAATGATGCTAAAGCTGAAACTCCAATACTTTGGCCACCTCATGCGAAGGGTTGACTCATTGGAAAAGACTCTGACGCTGGGAGGAATTAGGGGCAGGAGGAAAAGGGAACGACAGAGGATGAGATGGCTGGATGGCATCACTGACTCAATGGACATGAGTTTGAGTGAACTCTGGGAGTTGGTGATGGACAGGGAGGCCTGGCATGCTGCAGTTCATGGGGTTGCAAAGAGTCGGACACGACTGAGCGACTGAACTGAACTGAACTGAAACCATTATTTCTTTAAATATCTTTTCCTGCCCTTTCTCTCTTTCTCCTCTTTCTGATACTACCTTTACTCATATAGTGGTATATTTGATGTTGTCTGACAACATATTTTTTCTTCATTCTTTTTCTGTTTATTTTTTTCTTTAGATTAGATAGTTTCTATCTTCAGCTTACCTGATTATTTTATTATTTTATATAAAACCTTTTGGGTCCCTTTAATAACTTTTTCATTTACGTTATTGTACTTTTAAACTCCAGAATATCCATTTGACCTTATTTTACAATTCCTATCTTTTTGTTGACATTCTTTCTTTTTGAGTCATTATTATAATACTTCCCTTTAATTATTTAAACATGGTTTCCTTAATTAGCCTTTGAATATAGTTCCTTATTTTTGAACATATTTCTAATTACTGTTTTGAAGTCTTTGTCTGCTAAATCCAATATCAGGGTGCACTTGGAGACAATTTTTATTTACTGCTTTTTTTCTTCTAGCATGCATCACACTCTCCTATTTCTTCTCATGTCTCATAATTATTTTGTTGTTGAAAATAGGGCATAATAGATAACATATTGTAATAATTCTGGATTCTGAATTTTCCCCAAATGTGTTGCTGCTGTGTTTTGTTTAATTACTTGCCTAAACATATTTATAGACTCTGTTTACCCAGCACTGTTACTGCTGATGTCTTTGTTTAGTGTTTAAAAAAATTATTGTTCTTATTTTTAAGCCTGAATTCATAGGGATCACTTGATATTTGCATAGATTAATGACCAGTCAGTGAATGGTCAAACATCTGTGCTCAAACATCTCAAGACAGTAAAGCTTCCATCCTCTGGCAATAGATCTGTGTGTCTGAGTGTGTATGTTGGGGAGCATATTTGAAGTCCAGGTCATTTTAAAATGTATATGCCCTGGATTTGTTTTCGAGTGAAATCCATGAGGCCTGGCATGCTGCGATTCATGGGGTCGCAAAGAGTTGGACATGACTGAGCGACTGAACTGAACTGAACTGAGACTTCCTTGTCTCTTCTCCACACACACAGGCTTACAGTCAGCCAATCATATGTGGATAACCTGAGTCCTTTCCAGTTTTTTCTACTTAATCACATGGAGAGAGCTTACGAAGGCCCCCATGGTGGTCTTATTTTTCAAATCTTCCTGTTATCTCTCTGAGTGATCTGCCCATCTGCTGCTTGTTCCAGCCATGACTGTATCCTAGGACTGACTGAGCTGCTGGTCTTCCCCTGTTTATTTGCTACTTAGATGGCTACCGTTACTCACAGTGTTGCTGGTTGTGGAGGTTTATCATGCTCTGCTCCAAATCAGCCCCTCTGACAGTGAATATTAAGAGTGTCTCACCTTTTCCCACCTTAGTAGAACTACTTTATAGACTGAGCTGGGGGTGGGTGGGAAAGAACTAGACATGTCACACAGACTCCCACTATTCAGACTTGAAGCTCAGTATCTTTTCATGAATAGCCACGTGTCGGTGTAGTGTGTGCCTGTACTTGATTTTCAGAGGCCTGAATGGGTTGGTTTTGACAATTGTATCCAGGTTTATCACTGCTTTTTTGGAGAGAGAAACTGCTGAACTATTCACTCCACCATACTGGAAGTCCCATCTCTGCATTGGTCATTCTTACTAGCTCCTCAGCTGATTCTGATATGAAGTCAGAGTTGAGAATCATAGAGATAGGGTATGGTTACAGGAGGTTGAATCTTGATTTCACCTCATTCAATAAACACTTACTGAACACTGTCAGGCACTGGACACAGTGCTGAGGATATAAATCTAACTTTTAGGCCATCCCTCTCCTTGAATAGTCACAGGAGTGGGACAGATAGAGAAGGAAATCAATAATGTAATGTAATCATGAGCATTTGTGGGTGGGTGGTGCTGGGTTTGGGAGCAGTGTCAGCAAAAGACAAAGCCTACCAGCTCATCATTTTTTTCTAGAACATGCTGATAAGTTGTCATAATTTTTTCAGAAAGTAATATAGCCATTTAGTAGATCCATACTTAACATAACCAGGCATAGTTACTCATCCTGAGGAACTAGGACAATTTTTCACAATTATGTGAAATTACGATGACTATAAACATGACTTTGAAGAGCTAGCATTTGACCTCATGTAAAGTTTAATGAGTTTCTTAATGCTTTATTTCTAATTGGACTGTGATGATTTTGTAACCTCTATGTTTTGTGCTGTGCTTACTCACTCAGTCGCATTCGACTTTTTGCTAGATGTGAATAAATTCAGAAACAGCTAATCAACATCAGAGTCATTATTGGCATGTTATGTATGTTGTTGTGGTTTCCGAAGTGGGGAGTCCATGAAGGCAAGCCAAGGAAGTGTAGGAAGATATATTAGCACTTCTGTCTTTAAAAAGATTAAATTTGGCCCTGAACATTTTTGTATTGGTTGAAATTTCATAAAATGAGAATATTTATTCAGCAGTATATGTATAAAATTTATAAATAGACAGACATATATAGGTGACATGATCAAACATGTTTGGATCGAGAAGGCTCAGACACGAAGTTGAAGGCCACTGGTATAGAGGAAAGAACACTAACCCACATGGGTGCTGGTCCTAGTTCACCTACCAACTTGCTGGGTGAGCCTGGGCAAGTTATAAAGACACTCTAGGTCTTCTACATCTATAATGCAAGGAGGGTGGTGTAAATGTCCCTGAGATCTCTTCCAGTCCAGTGATTCTATAGTAGTTTTGTTCTTTCTTTTCCTGTCAAGAATAATTATGAAGTTGTACAAGCAGAAGGTTATGTTGTTGATGTTCAGTATTTGAACTGGATGAAATGCAAGTTTATTTCTGAGTCCCTGGAACATTTCTAGAGAGAGCTTTCTCCTGGGCTACATCCCTTCTCTGCGGTGCTGCTGGTCATAGATGTGATGATGTCAAACAAACCATGATATATCCTTAAATTCTACTAACTTTAGGCATATTAACAGAGGACATACCACAATTAGTAGTAGAGTACAGGTAGATGTACCTAGACACAGTTACAGATGCGTGGGTGCACGTGCACACACAAATCAATCCTCACATATAGTTTCAAAACTTACCTTAGTTTCAGGGACTTCCCAGGTGGCTCAGTGGTAAAGAATCCACCTGCCAATGCAGGAGACATGGGTTTGATCCCTGGGTCAGGAAGATCCCCTGGAGAAGGAAATGACAACCCACTGGAGTATTCTTGCCTGGGAAGTCCCAAGAACAGAGGAGCCTGGAGGGCTACGGTTCATAGGGTCGCAGAGTCAGACACGACTTAGCAACTAAACACAATAGCTTATTTTCACTGCCTTTATAAATTGAAATTCAGAAAGAATCAAAATTTAAGATGTAAAGAACATTAAATATAGTTTTAATAGTTAAAAGACCACATTGATCCATACATACCAAACTTTAAGTGTCTACTCAGAAACTGGCTTTTGAGACAGGATTATTTTCAAAATTTAGATGCAACTAAAAGCCCAAGAGGTTAGCAAGCCTTTATTTAGCTCTTTGATGTAACTTCAAAGAAATTCAAATTTAAAAAAGAAATTTAAATTTTACATTTTCTATTGAACTCCTTTAAAAACATTATTTGACTTTAAAATTTGATAGAGTAAGATGTTAGGTTTCTGTGTTCTTGGGTCATAACAAAAGAGACAATTGATGGCTTTTCTTCACATAATTAGTTACACAATTATTGCATAGTCAGTTTCTTAAAACTTCATTGAGTTTTAAACTCAATCAGATGAAGATGTCTTCTCAGACATCTTTGATAAATGACTTAACATTGCCAAATAGTCTGTTAGCACAGTATTTTAACATTTAATCCTAAATACACTCTTCTTGTTAGCTTGAAGAAACTTTAGCGAGCACAGGAAATGTTTGATATCTTCTAAGTACTTTGGGTTTTCTAAATAATACTATATAATATGTAAAACCACAGTCCTTTTATAAGGTCTTTTGTTCCAAATGAAATATGACATAAAAACTAATGATAGTTCCATAAATCTTTACCATAAAGTTCAACTATTAAAAATTGTCTGCTGTGATTTACCTGTGAGAATAGAATAATCACATTCTGGCACATTGTATGTAACAAATGCTTCGTTTGAAAGATTTATCTTAAAGGAAAAAAATGACTGAAAAAAAAAGGAACAACAATACAACAAAAAGAAGGACAAATCATGACTTTTATTTTTTAATTGAAGGATAATTGATTTACAGAATTTTGTTGTTTTCTGTCAAACATCAGCATGAATCAACCGTAGTTATACATATGTCCCCTTTTAATATAAGCAAACCTTGGAAATATGCTCATGAGGATATGAGTGTAGACAGTAGAATGGAAATAAATAGTAAAAAGAGCAAAAATAGAGAAATGAGAAAAATTAGAAAATCCAAATGTTCTATAAATAGGAAAAAAGAAGCTCAAACTCCATAATTAATTTTATTTTGTATAGTAATGGAATTAAAGGAGTGATGGAAAATACCACTTTAAACTTAGACCTGTATTAGCACAGCCTGTACTTTGTAACTCACTAAGGGTTTAGAATGCAATCATTTTGCTGTTGCTTGGAACAGCCACCCAAGAACAAATTTCATTAAGCCTTCCAACTGGTAACCAATCCACAAGCTTGAATTCAAGGTTCTAACCTTTAGTGTTAATGCTCATCATAGAACAAGAGCTATATATTCACCCTGGGGGAGAGGTGGTTAGTGGGGGAGGAAGAGGTCTGTCATTTCCATGCTACCCTTCCACTCCAGGAATTGAAGCCTGTAGCTCACCCTATACTCCCAGGCCCAGAACCACTGTACTCCCAGGGCTTCCTAGAAGCCCCAGAGTTCTGCGTTGCTTGCTTCGCAGAGGATAAGTTTATTTGCATTATTGTGTATCCATTCTGTACTATGTATATGCACTGTCTTCTTTTGATCTAAGTAATCCCTGCTTTTCCTAATGTTTTTTAAAGATTGAGAAACAATCAAGGTTTGGACTCTGGAAGGTTTTTTCTGTTTTAACTGGGCAGCTTGGTTTTTCCTTGCCACACCATTCACATGCTTCATTTTCTTTTCAAATTTTCTTGACGCTAGGGACCTTTTTTTAAAAAAAAAAATTATTTTATTTTTAACTGGAGGGTAATTGCTATACAATATTGTGATGGTTTCTGTCATACATCAACATGAGTCAGCCATAGGTATATATCCCTTCCCTCTTGAACCTCCCTCCTACCTCCTTCCCCACCCCAACCCTCTAGGTTGTCACAGAGCACTAGCCTTGGGTTCCCTGCATCGTACAGCAAACTCTCCTGGCTATCTGTTTTACATATGGTAACATATATGTTTCAATGCTATTCTCTCAAATCCTCCCATCCTCTCCTTTCCCCACTGTGTCCAAAATTCTGTCCTTTATGTGCGTGTCCTTTGCTGTCGTGTGCATAGGATCATCCCTACCATCTTTCTAGATTCCATATATTAGAGATCTTTTTAATATTAATTTTCAATTTCAGAATCAATTCAAGTCTATAGAAAAATTGCAAGGGTCATACAGAGAGTTTCTGTATGATTTCTTGTTGTGACTTTCTGTCATTACAATGGAGACGAGAGACCTTTCACCTGAGTCCATGGATTGACTTCAGAGAGTCCACAGTCTCCTGAAATTTAAGCCAAATTCTGCATTTGAATGAAAATGTATTTCATTTCGTCCAAGAACTATATAGATTAAGACTGTACTTTTAATGTCATCAGTCCTTTTCTCTAGGTGCAATCTCAGTTGCCTTGTTTCCCACTGTAATGCATTTTTTGGTTTATTAGAACAATAGCTGCCTCCAAGCACCACTGGCACCAGTGTGCATGGGTGGATTTTTGTGTGTACTACAGCATTATTAAAAGGTTCTTTATCAAATCTGTAATTTTCCGAGTCACTTGATGCTGTGTATTCATCTAAAACATATTAATTCTGTTGTTTAATGAGCTCAATGTTCTTTCAAATGGAGTCTGCTACATTATACAAAAACCTGAAGTTCAACCTCAAGGCCCTGCTTCAGAATTGCCTGGGCTCTTGATACAGAAAATTTGCTTTATTTTTGTTTATCAATCCTCTGAAAGCATTTGGATGCACAATGTATCCAACCCATTCATGTAGGCTGCCTACATTTCCAACGTAAACTTAACAGCAAAGGGTATCCGGAAACATTACCAAAGCACAGCTGCTTTCCCCTGAAACTTTAATGAGAAAAAGCCATGAAATTACCACAGACCTATTTTTCTTATGTCTGGATAGAGTGCATTATGTGAGGTCATTTTCACTCTATTTTAGTTCTAAAGATAGAAGATAATTATAACATTAGCCATCTAGGAGTCTACGCAACACTCCTAAATTTAAAACTTCTAAACATTTTTTAAATTATTGACTAACATTAGGGTGTTTGTTGTCAGACTTACAGATTCCAGTCTGATGTTAGATTATTCATCCAAGTTGAGCCCCCAAACAAAGAGAGCCAAGAAGAGCCTTCTTTCTGGAGAGGAGAAAGAAAATCTGCCAAGTGACTACATGGTGCCTATTTTTTCAGGACGGTACGTATGAATTCTCTCCCTGGATCTGATTTTTAGAAAGTGGAGAGAGACTCCCCTAGTGGAACTGTTTAAAATTAAGACTCCATGCTCCCAATGCAGAGGGCATGGGTTTGATCCCTGGTCAAGGGACTAACTCTCACATGCTGCAGCTAAGAGTTTACATGCCACAGTGAAGATCGGGGATCCTGCATACTGCAACTAAGACCTAGTGCAGACAAGTTAAGTAATTGTTAATTATTTTTAAAAAGAAGTGGGGAATAAATGTTTTCAGGTAGTAATATCAGCTATCATTTATTGAGCATTTACTTTGTACTGGTTGAGAAAGGTCTGAGAACCTTGGAACTGTGCATAGTGGGAGATGTGATCATTGTAAAAATGTTTGCCATCACATAGGATGGCTGTATGACAACAGAGATTATGATTAGAGGCTTATTTCTAATTAGGTAACTAGTTGAAACTAGAAGCAGAGTATTGGATGCTAGTGATTGGACACTATATACAGTTGCTATAGTTAGGGCACAAAGAAAGGTTAAAACTATAAAATATTGGGTGAACTAAAAGAAAAAAATCAAATGATACATTTAGGTAGGTTGGTTGCCAGTGTGGTTTTAATTATTATTCATTAGGAAGAAAAAAATCCTTAGATAACATAGACTAACTAAAAGCATTGCGGGCATAGCTTGAATGCCTGGCTTATATTTGTTAAATAAAAAATAGATTACTATTTATTTTGAGATAAAATTCAAACAAAATAATCACTAAGTCACAAGTCTGTGTAATGCCAAATTTCTGTTTATAATATAAACAGTTTTGAATGATAATATATACAAAGAAATCTTGAAAGGAGACTTGTCTAAGACACCAAGTTAAAGTTTAACAGAAACTTTCTGAGCCTTTCCTGTTTATTTTCCTTTGATTATTCACAAAGCTAATGTGATGTTCAAAACGAGGTCGCCCTCTCCGGGCAAAAGCTATCAGGAAAATCAGTAGGCAATAACTCGGTTGTAATTTTTGGTGACCTACTTCTGTTTCCCTGCATTTTCTCTTCCCATCGCTTTTTGATGGTTCCTTTCCCAGTTGTTTCAGAGGCTGATGTCATAATTGCTGCAAACCTACTTAGGAAAGGGATAAACAATATTCTATTTTTAGCTTTTTATTTTATATCTTTGATTTTTCAAACTGAACTTTATAGACAAACAGGCTTATATTGTGAAGTATGCTTGCCCAGACTCAGCTTCCTCACAGTTGGTTTAATGGCACTCATATTCCTTTTAGGAGATTACTAGGTTGGAGGAGAAAAATATTTAATTTTGTGTTTTAAAAAAAATCATTTAAAAGTCATGTCAGCTTAGCATTAACCTATATGACATGACTCTCCACCTGTGTGGGCACATTTTGAAGCTTCTCACTCTCTCCAGCTTCTTCCTGCCCTTTTCTCACCAAACTATTTTGTTCCCTCCAGACCAGTGTCAAGAAATTATTTACAGAATAAGCTGTGATAAATGAAAGTTTGAATTAAAAATTTATATTCTAGGTTTTATTTCCAGTTCTTCATTTTTTATATGGAGCCATCTCCTATATTCTATTACTATGAAGACAACACTTCATAATGATGTTCATTAACATCTAAGAGAACAGGAGAGTAATGAACGTTTGTTGAGTACGTGTTGTTTGCTGGAAATCATTGTAAGTGCTTTATATATAAACCATCCTTCTAAGTCCTCCATTCAGCTCTGGAGAGGTATTAGTATGTCAATTTTTTTGTACAAGGAAATCAAGGCACTTGTAACGGTTGAGCCGAGAGTTCTCCTAGGGCTGGCAAATGCAAATATAGTACATTTTTGGAGAATACGATTTCTTCTGGATGGCACTTGAAAATTCCACTTCTTATAGTCTAGGTAGGGCTTCCCAGGTGACACTAGTGGTAAAGATCCCGGCTGTCAATGCAGGAGACATAAAAGACATGGGTTTGATCCCTGGTTGGGAAGATCCCCTGAAGGAGGGCACAGCAACCCACTCCAGTATTCTCGCCTGGACAGAGGAGCCTGGTGGGCTATAGTTCATAGGGTCGCAGAGAGTCAAAGACGACTGAAGCGACTTGGCACACATGCACGGTCTAAGTAGAGCTAACTTTATGTCAGCGACAGGTTTTAAATTGAGATAGAGGATTGGAAAGGTTTTAAATTTATTTAAAATGTTCAGTAGTGTGTTTTTGATGTTAGCATCATATTCTTGCTCTTATACCTAGATTATAGCAGGGTTATTGCTGACATGCACATATGCACTTACTTAAAGGCAAATGTCCCTGCTGTTCTGGGTCAAAAATATATTTTTAAGTGTACTTGAGTTTTCCTAATTGCAGTTGTCGCCCTCTTCCCCACGCCCAACCTCCATGTCCTGTGGCATGTGGGATCTTCCTGGACCAGGGGTCAAACCCATGTCCCCTGCATTGGCAGGCTGATTCTTATCCACTGTACACCAGGGAAGTCCCTCATAACCTTTATTATTTTGGAAAGGAAACTGCTAGGCATAAGGATCACACATACATTTATAGCTTATTTATGCGTGCAGCAGCTCTGGGTAATGCATTCCGTCATCTGAGTTACAGAATCCAGATAAAGCACACTAGTCATAAATCAGGATCCCAGTCACACAACTGTCTGTCATTTTACAATGCTGTCTTTTCTAGAAGGAAGTCATAAATTAATATTTTATTACAGACTAAACTGTGTTTAAACACACCAAGGAAACCAAAGAAATGATGTTGGGCAAATTATCTTACTTCTCTGTGCCATGTTACCAGATGTCTAAAGTAGAAAGGATACTATTTATTTCAAAGGGTTGTTGTGGGGGAAAATGAGATAATTTATGCAAAAAGCACTTGGCAGAGCACCCAGGCCATAATAGGTATTACTATCGCCGTTATCATTTGTTAAGGTGACGGTCACGTCCATGTGTGAAGAGTTAGCTCCTACGGGCCAGTGTTTTGTACGTCAGGTTTTCCTTAGGCACAGTGTACAACATCTTAGGTCTGGTGCTTTGAACTTGGTGAAATTGGGCAGTCTTATCACTGACATCCACAATAACCGTATTTTGCTGTTACTTTATTTTAGCCAAGTGCATGTCAGTGGAATTACAGACACGGAAGAGCAAAGAATTAAAGAAGCTGCTGCTTACATAGCCCAGAGGAATCTCCTTGCTAGTGAGGAAGGAGTAACAGCCAGCAAGCAGTCCTCTGTATCTAAGCAGTCCTCTGTATCTAAGCAGTCCATGTCCACGCTTCACCAGGAAGAGGCCTTTGAGAAGAAGTCAAGGAAAGTTGCCATTCGAGAAAAGGCAGATCACCTGTCACTGAAAAAAACGGTAAGAAAAGACAATTTAACATAACTTAAAAAAGTATAAGTGCCACCACTACATATAAAATGGGCTTCCCTGGTGGATCAGACGGTAAAGAATCTGTCTGCAATGCAGGAGACCTGGGTTCAATCCCTGGGTTGGGAAGATCCCCTGGAGGAGGGCATGGCAACCCACACCAGTATTCTTGCCTGGAGAATCCTGTGGATGGAGAAGCTAATAAGGACCTACTGTAAAGCACAGGGAACCCTACTTAATACTCTGTAATGATCTATATGGGAATAGAATCTAAGAGTGTTTACATGTATGTGTATAGCTGATTCATTTTGCTGGTGCAGCAGCAACTAATACAGCACTGTAAATCAACTATACTCCAATAAAAATTAATCTTAAAAAAGTAGAAATGCATGTAACACTGTGCCTGTGTGTAATATAGATTAGTTTCAAATGAAGAAATGTGTGGTCTTGTGGAGAAACAACTAAGAAAAAAGGGGAAAAGACACCAAAATGTATAGTTCAAAGAAAGACAGATTTCATAGTTTTAAATTCTGTGAAATTTTAGGTTCTACAGAAATTAAAGTTCTTGAGGACCTTAAGAAATCCACCTTTGGAAAGTACAATATGTTGCTCAGGCTTAGAATGTTAAAAATTAAGTGATATGTCTATTTTTTAAAGGGATGAGGGGAGTTCATTTGTTCCAAATACCAGGCTAAGACTCCAAATGAAAAAATGATCATTTTGATTTCTACATTTCATTTTTGTAGCACATGTTACTTTGATTTCATGTCTTGATAATTTTTTTCAGTTAGAAGAAACTGAGGCATTTCATAAAAAGTTGAATGAAGATAATCTTCTCCATGCTCCTGAATTTGTCATTAAACCTCGTTCCCATACTGTTTGGGAGAAAGAAAATGTAAAATTACACTGCTCTGTAGCTGGCTGGCCAGAACCTCGTCTCACATGGTACGCTATCTTTTTGAAAGCTTCTCATAGAATTGATTACTCAAATTAATTTTAAATCCTGTGAAAACATGTGGATTTATGAACATGCAAGAGTCAGTGAAAGCATCTGTAAGTTCGAGTAAATTTTTTTAAATAGTGAAGAAAGAATACATGCATGGAAGGAAGAATGATTTTGCATCCATTATAATTTATACATCCTCTTATACAAATGGGTCTTTATCTTATATAAAGTGTTAAAATTTAGTCAGCATATTTATTTGGTAACATTTTGTGATGAAAAGCACTGCCACCTTTAGAGAGATAAAGCTCAGAGGGCTTCATCTCTAGTCTTCATGTGAGCTGAGGTCCTAGTTTCTAAAGCCAAACAAAGAAGGGGATGGGACGGGGAGCTATTTCTAATATGAGGTCTGAAGAAACTTTCATTCCATAAAGAAGAAGCTCCCCTTTTTTCCACCCATTATATATCCCATTGCAATTGTCAGTGACTTGGTAACCCCTAAAATCAGAACTGTCATGGAGAGCAGTCATGGAAATCAGTTTGCCATGGAGAGCAGGAATCTGAAGAGGATTGTAAGCCAGTTTTAAAAGGTGTTTTCCGTCTTATTCTACAATGTGGGTTTTGCATGCTGCTTTCTTACCCTCGGGGTGTGGTGAATGCCCTGTGTCGCAGTATAAACACTGCAGAGAATGGCACTGTTGCCCACAGGGCATCAGCTCCTTCTCCCTTTTCTGTCATTTCTAATGTTGTTTGGACACCTGGCTTACATAACGGAGGCTGACAAGATAAACCCTTACCTAAGGTTATTCTTAAGGAGCAAGTGGTGAGTTGTTGTTGTTGTTTTTTTAATTCACCTATAATATCAACCTGCCTGTGACCAAATTGGATTTACATACAGTTTTTCTTGTACATAAACGTTTCCCAGGGTTCTTGAGTTTGAAAGTGAGAGAATGAAAAACAAAGCCAGTTCTGTTATTACCAAGACAAATAACTTATAGTAAACAAAGATGAGAAGTGTAAGAACATATTTCAATGAAAATGAAGTTTAAAAAAATCAATTTCCAAGCTTTAAAAGTATGAATATACTACAGTAAGCTGGGCTTCCCTGGTGGCTCAGTTGGTAAAGAATCTGCCTGCAATACGGGAGACCTGGGTTCGATCCCTGCGTTGGGAAGATCGCTTGGAGAAGGAAATGGCAACCTGCTCCAGTGTTCTGGACTATACAGTCCATGGGGTTGGAAAGTGTTGGACACGACTGACAGTAAGCTAGGAATCTGTTCATCTTTACCCCCTGCCTTTGTCTCTGCCTATTGGGCTGCATAGATTGGCCTATAAAAGGGACATTTCCTCTTGAAAACGGATTACTTTTTACCTCAGAAAAAATTCAAACTTTCCTGTAGAAATTCATAAAGAGGGACTTGCCCAGCAGTCCAGTGATTAAGACTTTGCCTTCCAATATAAGGGATGGGGGTTCGATCCCTGGTTGAGGAGCTAAGATCCCAGAAGTTGTGTGGTGTAGGAAAAAAAAAAAGAAATACATAAAGAATAACAAATTTTTAGCTCCAAGAAATATTACTTGATGAGTAAAAAAATTCCTCATGTTTCATGAATTAAAATGTACTACTGGTAAATGAATACTTGGAGTCTTTAAGTAGATATATTTATTACACAGTGTCTTATCTCTGTTTTCCTGATTTTTAAACATCAGAGTTAAAGATGACTTTCAAAAGAATACAAAGTGATCTCTAGGAGATAAATATGAATTTCTTAAGCATTTACTTATTCTGTGAGATACACAGTCACTAGAATATAAACATGCCATGTACCACTGATGGTGTCACTAAGCCAGAGTGATGAGGTTCCACAAAGGCAGAGCTTAAATTCCACTGGAGGTTGAACTCCTCGCGTGGTGTTTTTGGGCTGGAAAAGGAGTAATTTAAAAACAAACAAAAAGATATAAACTCCACTGAAAAAATATGAGATGACTACACTTGGCAACTCTTAAAATTCCAGTCATATTTAAAAATAGAAATACTGTCAGTTTTTAGTTATCCTCACTAATGGGGCTGGGAGTATGATTAACCCCTCAAATCTTTCATGTTTGGCTTTGAAATATTTATTTCCTTAACATGTGAATTGTATGGCATCAGGGCTCATTTTAATCAAAGACAAAACCACAGAGACAAGATTTGTCTCAGGAAGGACTGGAAGGCTCTTCATTGACTGGGACAAGCCTTCTCTAGTTCCTGCACCCCCTTCGGTGCTTGGAGAACACAAATCCATTCTGTTCAGAAACTCTTCCAGGAGGGACGAATCAGAGCACTTCACACAAAGCCCTGTTGCCTTACAAGTCAAGTGGGAAGTAAATGTGAAAACAAAAGAACCAGTGGACCACTAAGAAAATAGTTCACCTTCCTTTAGCGAGCAAGGTTTGCCCCTGGATAAAGCTAAAAATTTGGACAATCAGCTAGCAGATAGCTAAGAACTGGCTCTGGCAATAACTAAGGTCAGATCAAGGTTTTGTGGGGCAGGAGGGTTATACAATTTGAGGAGCATCCTTTATAAAAAAGGTTATAAAGTTAGTCACATGCATTAGTCCATAAGGGGACCTGTGCTGATGAGAGACCCTGCAACTTCAACTTCACTAGCTTCAGGGTAAATCCACCTCTGGGAGTAAATTTCACGTGGGATTAATATATTAATACCTTCCTGCGTGTGTTGCCTTTTAAAAAATAATCCTTGAATGAAGCTCTAATTTACTTTGCAAGCTGCTGGTCCAGATTACACAATCTTCAGTGAGCATCCTCCCCCTCAATGAACAGGGAACCCACAACTCAAGTGAGAACCAAGATGTCGGTAATTAATTTGCTGGCCTTGATGTCTCTTTGGTACCGAGCTGCAGCCTCCTGGGCCTGACTCTGAGTACAAGTATGAGAGAAACCACTGAGAATGACCTTCCTGAATAGAAGAAGGTCAAGTACAGAAACAAGTTTCCAATGCTGCTGCGGGCAGTTGTGCTGTCTCCACTTGAGCCTTTAGGTCCTAAGCCACATCTTTCAAAGTCATGTGTGCCCTGGGTCTGACTCCCTAAGACTCCTTTCCAAGGAACGTTCAGTTCCAGGTTTCCACTGGCACCCTGAGGCCATGGAAATCCCTGAGGTTGAACAAATGATATCAACATGCTGCAGCTGCTCTTCAGCCAGCCCCTGCATACTGACTAAATCTGGATGGAGTCTAGAGCGTACCTGGAGAGCACTTACTGACAGGCGGGCCCATCACTCATCACCATCACTCATCACGGCCAGGTGCAGAGATGCTGAGCAACACTGCCCTATTCCCAGTTCACCTTCAGAGCAGAAGGAAGCCTGTTGGCCCTGGGTGCAGCAGAAAAGTTAGTTGCAGAAGAGGGCTAGCCAACAGGGAAGGAGAAATATATATGTGGTGAAAAACCAGTTGTTTAATTTAATAGGTTATATTTATATAATAACTTGTTAATAGGCAGTATATTGTTGTAAACGGGAAGAAAAGCATTTGTTTGTATCTTTATTACTTGCATAAAGAAGCTCTGGAAGGACATATAAGAACCTAAGGAGAGAAGCTGTGGGGAGAAGCTGGGCAGAAGGCAGACAGGTGTGAGAAAAGAGAATGTTCCCTGGGCACCCCTATATTTTCTGATTCTTGGATCATATGCTCGCATTGCCTGGTCAGATTGTAAGAAGCTATATGAAATAGGGGAGAAAAGTTCTCTTTAAAATAAAGAGAATTAAATTAGTTGTACCCCCTCCTTTTTTAGAGAGCCAGATTTAATTGCATGTTGAGCCCAAAGTCTAGATTGATTTTTGTCAGTGGAAATTGGGATTATATAATCTTCAGGGAGCCTCACACCAACTCCTAGAACAATGTATTGTTATTATCACATAACACTCATGTGTTCACACACTCAGTGCCCTTGTTTTCAGATTTGTATGTGGATCCTGGGCTACAATCCATAGGGTTGCAAAGAGTCGAATGCGACTGGAGCAACTTAGCACCTGGATTAGATCCTCATGCAAGACACTTAAAATACATATTTGAAATTCTTCAAATTATCCCTGAAGTCATTGCCACTTCAGGGATAGTGTGAAGATAAATAGACACTTAAAGAAACTTGTCATTGAACATGATCATAGTTCAAAACCTAGGGATAAGATAGTATGAGAAATGTATTTTAGGAACAGTCTGGAGATTTGGAAAAGTCTTATTTTATTTTTGCAAATTATGAGAATTCATAAATTCCATAGTAGAATTAATGCATTGAATTTTTTTACAAGATTAGAGTTATTCACAATGTATTTAAATTTAGCAATCACTGCCATATTATTGTAGGAAAACAACCTGCATTTAAAATATTAAAAATTATTTATAATTACTTTTGAAGTATAAGGGTTTGGGGTTTTATTTTAGATTTTTCTTATTTACATCCAAATTTTATGCTAATAGAAGAGTTAGCTCTCAGCTAATTGGTTTTTAAAGTGAGTAATGGCTGTTTGTTCAAAACAATAAGGTTGCATTCTAACCACGCTTTTGAGGGAAGGGGATTCAACATGATAGAGATCATTTTGGCAGCATTGTTTGCTGACAAAGAAAAGTGAGAGTGAAGTCCTTTTGTTTGACCGCACTTTACAGTGCCAAAGAGCTTTCACTGTAACCCCTTGTTATCAAATTCAGCCTAGTATCCAGACAGACATTTGTTTGGGGAAATTAAGTGGGTATTTTACATACATAAATGAAGAGTATTATTCTAGAAATAATGTGTAACACAAGTTCATTAACTAGTCGTTCATACACTTTACATGAAAATGATGAGGAAAAGGGTGTACATCTAAATACTCACAAGAATTTCAGAAACCTGATAAGTAGTCCCAGGGTGTAGATTACTCTCTAAAATTAGCTGATGAGTGGCCAGTTTGGAATTTCACTTTCCAGAAATAACAAGCTGTGAAGTATACACAGAGCAGGCCTCAAATTCTCCTTCTCTGCTCTGATTTGATACTGAAGACAATCAGAAGTGGCTCTGAATCCGAGTGCCTCGCAAGGTGAATTCCTTGGAGAACAGATCTGAATAGCTTCCTCATTTAATCCTCGTGTGCTGCTTTAAAACAGGCGCTTTTTATACTGACATATAGAGTCCCAGTGGAGAGAAAATGTGTGTGTGTGTGTGAGAGAGAGAGAAAGCGAGAGAAATCTATTTCAAGCGGTCACATTAGAAAACTGAGGGAAAGGCATTGAGATACTAAGTCACACAGGACTGGAGTAGCGGTTCCCAGACTCTGGGATCTAGCGCCTGATGATCGGAGGTGGTGCTGATGTAATAATAATAGAAATAAAGTGAACAATAAATGTAATGCGCGTGAATCATCCTGAAACCATCCCCTGCCCCTTGCTCGGTGGAAAAATCTTCTTCCATGAAACTGGTCCAAGGTGCTGAAAAGGTTGGGGACTGCTGGACTGAAGGTGAAGGAATATTGATGCATCCAGGAAGGCTTCACGCAAGCCTAAGAGCTGCAAATGCTATTTTCACTCAGACTTTATGGAAATATGCACAGCATTTTTGGTCAGAAGCCAAATCAAGTGTCACTCAGTTGCTTGGTCAAGTAGCACCGGCCACACACCTTTGGTGTGTCTTTTATATCTTCTTATGTTGGGAAGAAATACTGCAAATACCCCAGCGCAAAGAAAACTGAGCAAAGAGAAGCTTCTGAGTCGGGTGTGAAATGACCTAAACCGATTCAGTCAGGAGAACATGCTCATGATTAATGTGTTCGACCCTGTCATTCATCCAAACTAGGAATGTTCCAAATTAAGAGCAGCCAGCAGATTGCTTTTTACAGCCCATCTCTGATCAAACAGTCCTGTCTGCCTGGAGC
This sequence comes from Bison bison bison, assembly GCF_000754665.1. Lineage (NCBI taxonomy): Eukaryota > Metazoa > Chordata > Mammalia > Artiodactyla > Bovidae > Bison > Bison bison. The sequence goes on from NW_011492730.1 coordinate 1,210,181, forward strand.
CCTGTGGGGGAACAGCTGCCTGAGGCTGTTTCTGGACTGTCAGAAAGAGCTAGGAATGATTCCCAAGGGTGGGGCAGAAGGCTGTGCCCCTACACTTGCTACACAGCTGCGATTCCCAGTCCACCCTCCCGTTTCACATCCAAGGAAACCAAGACAAACAGCCTCAGCATACCTTCTTAATCTGCACTAATTTTAAATTATCCATATCGTGAAGGATGGATTTGTCAGAACTCTGTTCCTTTGCCAAAATTCAAGAAGCACAATTGAATTTATGATGTTACCCAATGACTATGCAGTCCAATTTAATAAACACTGCCTAGTATTTTCCTGGGATGGCTGCTTCCTTGAGAGTGGGAATAGAAATCAATATGGATCAGACAGAGTCCCCATCTTCAAGGCACTCACGGTTTAGCAGAAGTGACACTTACCCAACCGTAATTTGATTAACATTATACCTTCCCATTTGAACCAAGTAACACTGATGTGAAGAGGCGGAAATGCTGTTGTGTGGAATTTTAGGGAGGAGATTATTGAAGTGGCATTTGATCAGAGTCTTGAAGGATGAGTTGGAATTTTGCTAGATGGAGAATGGTGTATTTTCTAAAGTGTAGAAAAGGGTGCATTTTAGGGACATAGGGCATGAGTGTGAATGTGTGTGTGTGTGTGTGTACACAAGCTGGGGAGAGGAAAGGACTGGCTGAGGATTATTTCCTTTCTCTTTCTCTTTCTGTAACTTTCCCTGCTCCCAAATATGCTTATAACCATGTCCAAAAATCTGAAGAAATCAAATGCAACTAAATAGAGAACGGGGCTTCCCCATTGGCTCAGTGGTAAAGAATCCACCTGCTAAGCAGGAGACGTGAGTTTGATCCCTGGGTTGGGACGATCCCCTGGAGAAGTTAACGGCAACACACTCCAGTATTCTTACCTGGAAAATCCCACAGACAGAGGAATCTGGTGGGCTATAGTCCCCGCAGTGGCAAAGAGTTGGACATGACTTAGCGACTAAACAGTAACAGCCAATAGAGACCAGTTGGAAAATGGAAACATCCCATGTTGTCAGGAGCCAGGCCGCCTGGGTTCAGATCCCAGCTCTGCTGTTTTAGCTGTTAAAGCTGGGGCAGGCTACTTAACCGTTCTGTGCCTGGGTTTCTTCATCTGGAGAATGATGTTAAAAGTAGTAGCACTGGGAATTCCTGGGGGTCCAATGGCTGGGACTCTGAGCTCCCAATGCACAGGGCCCAGGTTCGATCCCTGGTTGGGGAGCTAGACCTAGACCTCGTGTGCCACAGCTAAAGATACTGTATGCTGCAACTAAGGGCCAGCGCAGCCAAACAAAATATATTACATTCTTTAAAAAGTAGTGCAACCTTATGTGGTTGTTGTGAGGATTGAATTTACTAATCTGGACATAAAGTACTTAGAGCCTTTCCCGACTCTCAGTAAATACTGTTTCTATTATGGTTATTAGCATTATTTGTGATAACTATGCACATGAAGTAGAATGTTAGAAAAGGAAACAAATGAAATTTAGCTCCCCTTTGGGGCAGAAAATGGCTTAAGCTAGGTCCAGCGCCATAGCTACTGGCTACTGAGAACATGAGACTTCCCTGGTGGCTCAGACAGTAAAGAATCCTCCTGCCAATGCAGGAGCTGCAGGAGACGTGGGTCTGATCCCTGGGTGGGGAAGCTCCCCTGGAGTAGGAAATGGCAACCTACTCCAGTATTCTTGCCTGGAGAATCCCATGGACAGAGGAACCTGGCTGGCTACAGTCAATGGGGTTGCAAAGAGCTGGACACAACTGAACGACTGAGCACACGCTGAGAACATGAGGACATGGTGATGAATCAAGGTGAAGACTCAGGGGCCAGTGTCTCAGGAGGGGCCCCTCCAGGGAGCCCCTGCCTCTCCAGGCTGAGAGGCTTTGCCAGGTATCGGCAGTCAGAAAAAGGGACTCTTTTAGCTTCTATTTATCAGTAGTTTTCTTTCATGACTGATATTCTAAGTTCTTCCAAGCTGAGAGCTATGTTTGCTTATGACAGAATAAAACAAATATAATGAGCTTTCAATGCAATGACAAGGTTTTGGACAATGTGCAGGAATGTCAGTGGGAAGGATGTTTTGCTTTCATCCTACACAGATAGCCAACAAAAAACCCACTCAAAGCCTTTCTCTCTGTTGTGTCAACAATGGTTGTCTTTCTTTTCATTTTTAAGTTCATCTATTGAAGTATAATATGTACACAAAATAGGGTGGTATGGCATATAAATGTAGAACTTTGATGAATTTTTGTAGACCGCCTACCCCCAGGTAACAAGCACCAAAATCAAGAAACCAAACATTATCAACACCCAAGGGACCGCCTTCATCCCTGCCCCTTGCCCTGACTTCTAGCAGCATTAATTGATCTTTTCTTGCTTTGTACTTTACATAAAAACAATCATTATACTCTTTTGTATCTGGCTCTTTCCACTCAAAATTATGTACGCAATATACAAACACAAGGTTGTGAATGGCCAACTTCTTGAATGTAATTTTTGTAATGGAGGAGGGAAGCACATTCATCAAGAAAGTTTATGATACTTGTAATGAATTTTATTTGCATTTATTGAGCAGACTCTGCTACTGACCTCTGTGCTATGTCTACAGATGTTTTTTCAAGAGGAACAGTTGTATGTGTGTTAATCATGAAGCTGTTTACACCTCAACTTACTTCACCTCATTTCCATTGTCTCATAGGTATAAAAACCAGGTGCCAATAAATGTCCAGGCACATCCTGGAAAGTATATCATCGAAAGCCGATATGGAATGCACACTCTGGAGATAAATGCGTAAGAAACATCACGGTCTGTGTATGTTGCCGACAATTGCTTGGCGGGGGGTTCTCCCCTCTTCCTCCCTACTCAGTGGTATCAGGATGGGGGACAATCCCAAGTATTGCTTCTCTTGGTGCACACCTATGAGTGATAATCATGACATTCTTACCAAGCCCAAGTTACTGCCCAAAGTGATCTTTTGAATTTAGTCAAAGATGATGAGGAAAAATTCATTTGTATCTATTTAACCTTTTGTATGGGCTTCCCAGGGGCTCAGTGTTAAAGAATCCACCTGCCAATGCAGATGACTCAAGTACGATCCCTATGTTGGGAGGAAATGTCAATCCTCTCCAGTATTCTTGCTGAGACAATCCCATAGACAGAAGAGCCTGACGGGCTACAGTCTACGGGGTCGCAAAGAATCAGACACGACTCAGCAACTAAACAACAATTCTTTTATGTACTTGAGAGTTCTTCTCAGGTATTAGCAAGAAAAATAAGTTACAGAATAGGCATTTATATTCAAATGTCTTCTCAGAGTCCCGAATCTGCATCAGCATTATACACGTTTGCCTTTCCTCAGTAGAGGCCAGTGAAGTTTGAGGTGGGTGACACTGAATGTAAACTGGACCTAGAGAAGTTGTTTTTTCCTTTAGCTCACCAGAAACTGCGTGGAAACTATCTGCCCATTCTGTCAGATGGATGCAGGGCCTAACATTGGGATGTTTTTTAAAGCAAATCAACAGCAAAAATTTTAAAGCAGAATCCACATCAAAGTTTCTAGGTCTTCAAAGGGGTATCATGTCTCCTAACATGGTTTTGAAATCCAAGCCTACTAATGTGGATAATGAAGAAGTTACACAAGCTCCCAGCATTTCCAGTTCAAATAAAACCATGACATGCTGTGAAGTCAAAGTAGAATTTAAGTCATTCTATTCTCAGGAGATATATAGCTTTCTCAGATCAGAGAGGTTGGCACAGGTCATTCTCGGCTTCAAGCAGAACCCTGGGACCCTGGGATGATCGCCAGGCAGGGACCCCTTCCTAAAGACCCATCCATTCTGTCCGTCAGTGATTCAACCAAGTCGGCAGTGAGCTGTGTGGTTGCTTTATAATTAAACAACCATGGAAGAAACAACCATACTGACCCGCCTGGGATTCTATGAATGTCTGTAAAATTTCAGCAAGAATTCAAATTTCACCAATGAAACTAAAGAAGAACAGTGAAGAACATGAACCCTGGCAATGATAAAACAGCGTGCTTTGAAATCTTAGCCTGTTCATCTCTGCATAAGAGCCTTCTCTCTCTAAAGTGAAAGTGAAAGTCACTCAGTGGAGTATACTCTTTGCTACCCATGGACTGTAGCGCTCCAGGCTTCTCTGTCCATGGCATTCTCCAGGCCAGAATACTGGAGTGGGTAGCCATTCCCTCCTCCAGGGGATCTTCCCAACCCAGGGATCGAACCCAGGTCTCCCAAGACATCCCTATGTCTGCATCCATCATAACTTAGAGGAACTTCCAAATGGCACTTCTTGTATTGTGTTGTGGGCCTGAACATTAGTAGAATTGAGGGACAGATAACTTGTTTGTACTCTGAGGCTAAAACACAGAACCACACTAGACAAACCTGAATCCATTTGGGCGTCTATAAGGAGAGGTTGTTTCTTTGTCTCTCCATCACACTATAACAGCCAGACTGAAACCCATCCTGAGGGAGGCCCCTCAGGGTCCTACCTGCTACAAAGGTACATGACCAGACATTTTCTGCTCCAGATACAACTGTAAACCAATTTTTCATCACACTGTTCATGCTCTATATACTCAACACTTTGTTGGCTTTTATTTTTGGACATTTTAAGTTAACTCAAGCTAGGGTCATAGTGGACTATAGCTGTTGGTAGGTAGATCTATTGGCCTATGTAAAATCCCACAGGGAACTTGATTAGGAAGTGTAGCTTTATCAAGAGTCCCAAAGAGCGGTGTGTTAACCGATGACGTGCTGTGTGTCATGTTAGCAAAGAGATCCTTGACAAAACAGTCAGGGTTACAATCAGCCCGCCTTATCTGTGGAGACGGAACCCATGGGTACTGAGGCCTCAGCGTACTACTCCATTTTACTTAAAACAGGGGTCCCCAATCCCCCAGCTGAGGACCGGTACCTGTGCCGTTCCATGGTTGTTAGGATCGGGGCGGCACAGCAGGAGGTGAGCGGTGGGCACGTGAGCTAAGCTTCATCTGCCGCTCCCCATCGCTTCCATTGCTGCCTGAACCAATAGCCCCCTGCCTTTGCCTGTGCCCCATCCCTGGAAAAATTGTCTTCCATGAAACTGGTCCCTGCTGCCAAAAAGGTTTGGGACCACTGACTTAAGGGACTTGAGCCTCCTTGGATTTTGTTATCCACGGGGGTCCTGGAACCAGTCCCCTGCAGACACTGAGGGACAACTGTACCAGGAGTGTCACTCCACCGGGCACTCATCCCATCTGTTCTTTCAGGTGTGATTTTGAAGACACGGCTCAGTACCGGGCCTCGGCGATGAATGCCAAAGGAGAACTTTCAGCGTATGCTTCGGTTGTGGTAAAGAGTAGGTTTGCTGGACTTGTTTCAATCACAGTGTATTTTAAAAAAATTTATTCTCACTGCTAACATATAAACAGGTCAAGAAGCAGTTGTCAAAAATTGCTGCTTTCTTTTCTAGGATACAAGGGAGAGCTTGACGATACTCGCTTCCATTCGGGGGCATCCACCTTGCCCCCCAGCTGTAAGTCTGAAAATATTTTTGCTGTGTCATCTCTATACAATACTGTATAATAAGCTATTCCATAACACTGAAAAAAATGCAGGTATACTAAGTCATTTCAGTTCTGTCCGACTCTTTGTGACCCATGGACTGTAGCCTGCCAGGCTCCTCTGTCCTGCCCAGTCTTCTCTGGGCAAGAATACCAGAGTGGGTTGCCATGCCTTCCTTCAAGGGATCTTCCCGACCCAGGGATGGAACTCATGTCTCTTCCATCTCCTGCACTGGCAGATGGATTTTTTATCACTAGCACCACCTGGGAAGCCCAAAATAAATGCATAGTCTATAATATGTGCTAGTATGTATGTAATGGGCTTCCCAAGTGGCACCAGTGGTAAAGAACCTGCCTGACAGTGCAGGAGACATAAGAGACGTGGGTTCAGTCCCTGGGTGGGGAAGATCCCCTGGAGGAGGGCATGGCAACCCCCTCCAGTATTTGTGTCCAGAGAATCCCATGGACAGAGGAGCTTGGCAGCCTATAGTCCAGAGGGTTGCAAAGAGTCGGACATGACTGAAGCGATTTAGCACATGTACGTAATACTACCTGTAGTTAGTTTTATTTTTTTAGATTCTTTGGCTACTGTATTCTCCTTCTGCTTATAATTGCTTTATTCTGGTTTTATAAAAGCCTGGATGTAATGGGCTAAAAATGACAAATGATTTTAAGTCTTTCTTTCCTTAAGCTGAGAAAAATCATTATACAAACCTGCAGTGTGACTTAACCACACACACACATATATAGAGTCTGGACTGTATCAGGGCAGTCTTATTCATCCTTATATATCCAGTGTAGCATCATCTCCTTAAGAAGTCTCTGTCGGCCCCCCACCGTACCCCAGCCCCCACCTACTTAGGCTATGTGTCCGGGTGGAGGCTGTGACACCTCTGTAAGGGCATCTACTCACTGGACATTAATTGTTAACTGTTTGCTCCCACTGACCCATGAGCCACTTGAAGGCTAGGCTGGACCTTTTATCTTTGGACACTAGAACCTGATGCAGAGTAGTATTTGATGATGAATGAATAAATGCATACACTAATTTATAAAATGCAATGTAAAATGAGCTCTAAGTGTGGTTTAATAACAAATTATTAGTATTCTGATCCATAGTAATTTATAAATTTGTGAATTTCGATCATGTCATCTGCATCAGAACTTCTTTTCATGGGAAGCAATAAAAGTAAAACCCTTATGGTTCTTCAGTAACTAGATGCTGACACTGTTCAGACTGGAAATGGTAGTCAAGCCCCAAATTCTTATTTTCCAAACATTAAAAAATAAGTGGTTGGAAAAAAAAAAAGTGGTCGTTTTGAAAATGGTTATGGGAATATTGACTCTTGGGTCAGTTTTTCACCTAACTGATTGGCTTGATGTCTCTCCATACTTCATGGAATGGCTCCTAATTTTAATATGCCTAGTTGTAATCATGGGTATCAATCCCATGCACAAGAAGGCGTGCTGGGTGGGAGTAAGGAAGAACACATCCCAAATCCGATCCTTCTCTTGTCATTTGATTTATACTGAGATACAATGGCTGGAAAATTTGAAACTATGATGTATAAATCATTTGATAGGTTTGTTGTGATTGCTTTCGGCCTGTGCTCATTAAAACGCTTATGTCTCGTTGATGAGAAAAAATGAATTACTGATGTTTGTTTCTGTTGTGCCCAGTTGCCGTGACCCCTTACGGTTATGCGTCCAGGTTTGATATCCACTTTGATGACAAGTTTGAAGTGTCTTTCGGGAGAGAAGGCGAGACGATGAGTCTGGGCTGCCGTGTAGTTATCACCCCTGAAATTAAACATTTCCAGCCGGAGATCCAGTGGTACCGAAATGGTGAGCCTTAATGATGAATTCTCAATGAGGCTCATATTCGCAGAAGGTCACAGACCAGACTTGGTCCTAAAGCATGAATGTCTGTAGATTGCAGTTCTGTTTACCAGACCTGGCAGAAACTAGATAGTGGAGGACATAACATACTGGGTGTTACAAAAGTTTTTACACATATTTTAGAGTAGCAGAACTTTTATAACATGTTTGTGGAGATCATAATTTCTTATCACAGTGTAATACAGGGAAAGGATCACAAAACATGTATTTTCCTTTTACAAGTTGGATATATATTCATTTTGTAAGTTAATTTTATTCGGTAAGATAAAGTGAAATCCAGGGAAGTCCTGTTGGTTCCCAGGCGGTACCAGTGGTACCACTGTGGGTGGTAGTCAGCGTGCTCACCACGCAGCTGGCCTAAACTTCAGTGTCCATGTGGGCACCGGGCAGGCTGGGCCATCGTGAAGCGAAGGCTAGGACCAGGACCTGAGCCCGGAGTGAAGCCAGCGGTAGCTGCAGTGGTAGCGGCAGCGGTGCTGCCGGACGTGGCCCTGGAGGAGAGGAGAGACCCGCCAGATGCAGCCGGGAGCCCCGTGGGAGTCCAGATCCCCTGTCCATCTCCAGGGCCCGTCTTGGTGGGATCTGCTCAAACATGACTTCCTGGCCTAAGCACCGTGACAGGAACAATCACACAGTAAACTTTGTCTATAAAACATTACAAAATAGAAGCATGTATACAGGTATTGCAGTAAGGCACATAAGGCAGTTGTTAGAGTTCTTCTGAGTTTGGACTCTCTGTTTATGAAAACTGCTACAACATTGCAAAGCAAATATTCACAGGCTTAGAAATAAAAATTTAAAGATTGCCACATTCAGTGAAAATGAACACTATTTCCATACAAAACTTTGGATGAAGCAGTTTATTAACAAGAAAGATTTTTCTAAGTAATTTTTCTCATAATCGAAGGTACAGTAAGAAAATGTATAAATAGGCATTTAAATTATATACAAATCATGAAGTCATCACAAGTTACAGGACATGTAAGAGGAAACATTTAAGATGCCATTAGGTAAATATACATTTAAAATTAAATTCAGACTTACATGAAACTATTTGTATAAGGAGATAGATCTTTTTAGAAAAAATTGTTCTTCAAGAATTGTCAGCTCTAGAGTACAAAAATTTATATTTTAAAATAGTTTATCAGAGGATTAACCTAATGTTAATTTTATAACCATAACTATATAATTGTATATAGTATAAAAGTGTATAATACTGTAACTATATAGCACTCTTAACAGCAGCATTAATAGTTGCATCAGCAGAAAGATCTTTCTCAAAATAAATCAAAATTATTTGTGACTTTTCATTTGCCAAGACTGAATGATGTTACTTTCAATTTTATTAATTTAAAATAAAGTTGCTAAAGTATAAATCTGATGGCCTAAGAACTGAGGTTGCAAAAAAATAAGTCAAAAATTCTGTGTTATCAATCAACATATCACAAAATAAAGTATTGTTTTGTATGTAAGAATTATGGCATGAAAATAATTATTTTCTTGCAATTTGTATTACCCTATTATGTTTTATAAATAATAAACTATTTTTAGAGGAAAAAGTTTTATATCTTATTTCTTAACTGTATTTTTTTCTTCTGCTTTTTGAGCCAAGAGCCGTGCAGTTTCATTTTGCACTGAGTCTTCCAGATGGTATATCTGGCCGTAGTTCCCTCACTTCTGGTCTAGCATTTTAAGCAATATAAATATGACACAATGACTCAAAGCCCTACAGACTTCCTGTAATAGATAGCTTTCAATATAGAAGAAGAGGAATAAAGAGAGAGAGAGATGGGGAGAGGAGCGAGTTGCGGGGAGGGAGGAAGAAGATAGTAATGGAGAAAGAAGTCAGTAAATTTGTTTACATTTTTCCCCCCAGGGGTACCTGTTTCTCCATCAAAATGGGTGCAAACACATTGGAGTGGAGATCGGGCAACACTAACATTTTCTCATCTCAACAAGGAAGACGAAGGTCTCTACACAGTTCGTGCGCGAATGGGAGAATATTATGAACAGTACAGTGCTTACGTCTTTGTTCGAGGTAAGGCCTGGCAAAAAGCAGAACATCTGAGAATATTTAAAACACTGAGTCCGTATCAATCTATCCAAACGTATTTTGGGTAATGATGAAAGAGCTGTTTGAAAATTCCTCCCGGGACCTCCCTGGTGGTCCAGTGTTTAGGACTCAGTGCTTTCACTGCTGGGGTGCCAGGGTTCAATCCTTGGTCTGAGAGCTATGATCCCGCAAGCTACATGGTGCAGCAAAAAAAATTAAAAAATTCTCCCAGATGATGTAGCACAAGGATGTTAGCATCCGGTAAAATTAGAATGGATGTGAAAAGGTCAACCCTAAAAGCACCAACCTGAAGATGACCAGTTTCTAGACTGTGCTGCCTCTTCTTCAGTGAGCCACCAGCGCAGTCCTCTGCAGGTGTTTGAGGGGCTACATCCTGATGATGTGAGTGAAGTCATCTTGGTTTAAAGAAGGAACAATAAAATAGCAATGGGGATTCACTCTTCATCTGTTTTGGAGAGCTAATTTATTACTTCATCCCAGGCCTTCTCTTACAGCTTTAACGAACTAGGAAGCAAGATGCTACAACCGAATCTTTAAGACAAGTTATGGTTGTTGATTTTAAGAGTCTTTCTTTTCTCAGCAGTGTCTTGAACGTAAATGTTCTTGCTACATGAGATCTGAGCACACTTGGAAGATCATGAACATGTCCTGGGCACAAGGGTAGTGCTCTGTGTTCTTTTATGTGACTGTCAGTCAGGTGTGGCCACACGAGCAGACAGAGGAGGGGCTCAGGAAAATAGAGTGTATTACACTCACAGGTCCTGGAGACCCACACCGGGCCACAGGGGGAGGCAGCAGCATTGCTCGCTCAGGAGGAAGAAGGGTCAGACCCTTCTGAGAGCTCGGACCACAGTCTTTACTGGATTTCCTGTGGAAAAGGCAAGGCGGGGTGGGATAAACAATTCAGGATCGGCTAGTGTGAACAGTTTCAGTGGACCCTAAGCCATAGGGGTCGTGCCTAGTTGTCTGGTGCCTAGTGCTGAGATGGTTAAGTCAGAGGAATATTTCCTCCTGGGGTACATGGCTGGATGAAGGAGGTCAGCCCTGGACATTTATTCTTTCCGCTTTACCAATTTTCCAAAGAAGTCTAAGGCTCACAAAATGTTAGGATTCCGCTTCATTTTAAGATGCAGAAACTAAAGCTCAGCAAAGTAAATTGATTTCCCAAAAGCCTCACGGGCTTCGTGGGTGGCACTAGTGGTAAAGAACCTGCCTGCCAATGCAGGAGAAGTAAGTGATGCAGGTTCGATCCCTGGGTTCAGTCACAGGTTCTATCGCAGGTCGAGAAGGGAATGGCAACCCGCTCCAGTACTCTTGTTTGGAGAATCCCATGGACAGAGGAGCCTGGTGGGTTACAGTCCATGGGGTTGCAAAGAGTCAGACACGACTGAAGTGATTTAGCATGCATGCAGAAACTTCACAGTTATTTAGAAACAGAAGTGGTACTAAGATGCAGGTCTTCTGGTGGCTAACCCAGGATTTTAGTCAGGGAATAGGCTAAGCTGCTGAAATGGAACTTGAAAACAAGAGGTTTATTTCTGTCCTGTGTCCATCAATGTAGAAGGGTGGTCCAGATGGTCCTGCTCAAAGCACTTGTTCAGAGCCTCTGGTCCCATCTGTGTTGCTGCTCGGCAGGCCCTGTGTGCTGCCCCGTGCTCCCAGGCCAGCCTGTGGGAGGGGAAATGCAGAGATGCACACAGCACTTCTTCCTGGTGAATACACCTCCATGTGTGTTGGGGAGCTGGGGTGATGAAGTTTTAGCTGGACAGCGTGTTACCCGTGGAAGATCAAGGGTTCCAGTACCAAAAGGCAACAGGAGGAGTGGACACTAGGGACGGTCAGCAGTCTACACCACAGCGGTACTGAGCAATAATAAATGATCATCGGATTCTGCCTCAGATCAGCTACTGATAAAGATACATGGATATCTCTACCAACTGAAAACTGGGTATTTTGGAAAAAGTCAGATCTTGCGAGGGGGAAAAGAGGGTAGCCTTCTGGGTCATTTGCAGTGAAAATGGACACATTGGAAGTTATTAGCAAGTATATTTATTTAACCACCGTGATAGTCCTGGCCAGATGAGAACTGAATAAGCAAACAGGGTCTTTGCCTCTGCTCTAAACTGTCTTACCTGAACTAGAGTCTCTCTGGTGACTCAGAAAGCACTGAGTTATGCCTTGAGGAGTCCCTCTGTGCTCTTTCCCTGGGAGCTCAGACACAGTCTAGGGTCTCCTCAATAACATTTCTCAGTGGCCATGCCAGGGTCATGGTCCTTTGCAGGTTGAGGCCAAATTTCACATTACTAAATGCAGACAGGTGGAAGGATTGAAGTTTATCATTAAGCTGGTCTTCATTCCACAAAATAAGGGAAGATTCTAAAATGTATCAGATGTTGAGAGAATTGAGAAGATTCATGGAAAGATGAAATTGCAAAGACGAGCCTCAGAAATCGAGTTGTGAATTCAACTTTTAGAAGACGATTTCCCTCATAAGTTTATTTTAAATGCTATGGTTTGGATTCTTTTAAAAAATCTTTGTTGAGATGTAATTACATACCATAAGAGTCAACCATGCTAAGTGGACAGTGCTTTTTGGAATATTTATAGAGCTGTGCACCACCAGCCCTCCATCTACAATCCAGCTTTAGAACATTCCCATCACACCCTGCCCCACCCGAGATATTTCTTGTGTCCCTTCCCCACTCTCATTCCCAGACTAGCCTCCAAGCAGCCACTAATCTACTCCCTGTCACTATAGACTTTCTTTTCTAAACATTTCTGAATATGTGATCTTTCACTTTTGTCTTTTTTTTCATTGAGCATATGTTTTGAGGTTCTTTATGATGGTAGTTTACTTCTTTTTATTGCTGACTAGATATGCTTCATTTTGTGTGTCTATTCACCAGTTGATAGACAATTGGATTGTTTCTGCTCTCTGACTACTCTGAATAACGCTGCTATGAAGATTTCTATTTGTATGCATTGACCTGGGCTTTCATTTCTCTTGGTTAGATAGCTACCACTGGAATTGCTGGGTCATATGTTAAATTTGTGTTTAATTTTTGAGAAACTGCCAGAGTGTTTTAAGTGACATTTTATGTTTTGGTTTTTTTTTTCAAACTTTGAGCTACATGAAGCCATTTCCATGCATTTTTTTTTTAGACTCTGGTATTTTGTTGCTTAGGAAATAGCTTCTGAACCAGAATGATCAGTGCAGAAAGCACCATATGTCAGCAGAAACACATTTCAGAGATGTACACTTTGGGCCAGGGTTTTATTACATAGATGCTATATGTTCTTTTTGAAAAAATAGATAATGTAAATAAGCAAAAAAGGACAAAAGAAAAGCCATCATAAGTCTACCACCCAGAGATATCCAAAATTATCATTTTAATACATATTCTTTGAGACTTCTATATATTCTCCCCACCCCTCCACACATACATGGTGGGGGGAGCAGAGAAAGATGATAAAGTGATGAAGGATGGGATATAAATGTAATGAAAAAAGAATTACAATTGACAGATAAATGGATGAAAAAGTTTTTGCTAATAAAGCAATAAAATTGATCTATCACATTCAAAAGATTTACAAGGTTTTTAGAATCCATTAGAATGAAGGAATGGATGGATAAACATGTTGTTGGTGAGTGTAAATTGGTTCAGCTTTTCTCAGGGTGTTTTGTCACTATATATCAATAGTGTACACTTTCAACAATTCTGCTGCTGCTGCTAAGTCGCTTCAGTCGTGTCCGACTCTCTGCGACCCCATAGACGGCAGCCCACCAGGCTCCCCTGTCCC
>NW_011492730.1:1223660-1224281 GCF_000754665.1 Bison bison bison
TTATTCAAATAATCATCTAAGAATATGCTGAATAAGACTCAGAGTTAATATTTAATTTGGCACATTATACAAAGGAGAATTATAAAAACACATTTGATGTCTCAGCTTCTATAAACTTTTGCTCTTTTGGCCTAAGCTTCTGATAGAAAGGAATAGTTTCCATAAAACTTTGAGATGAAAAGTAACTGTGGACTGAGACATTATCTCATCCTTCTTAAAATTAATCTACTTATGGAATACTCAATGAGAAACCACCTAATATTTTTACAGTTTACCTTCACCATTGTTGACACTGGGTGAATCCTCGATAGATTTTTCAACATGGATTCAATAAGATCAGCCACACTTAATCCAATAGCCCAGTTGGTATATCCTTTTAGCTTGATGACTTCATAGGCACTCTCAACCACCATCTTATGCACTTCCTTCCAATTTTCACTATCATTGTCTGTTCCCATTTCTGGATTCAGTTCCTGGAGAGAAACGCCTGCCACATTCACTCCACTCCACACAGCCACGCTTGAGTCGCCATGTTCCCCCAAAATCCATCCGTGGCAGCTGCTGGGATGAATGCCAAGTTTTTCAGCCATAAGGTAGCGAAATCTAGCAGAATCCAGGTTA
>NW_011492730.1:1224381-1247654 GCF_000754665.1 Bison bison bison
AATTCTGCTGCTGCTGCTAAGTCGCTTCAGTCGTGTCCGACTCTCTGCGACCCCATAGACGGCAGCCCACCAGGCTCCCCTGTCCCTGGGATTCTCCAGGCAAGAACACTGGAGTGGGTTGCCATTTCCTTCTCCAGTGCATGAAAGTGAAAAATGAAAGTGAAGTCGTTCAGTCATGTCCGACTCTTAGCGACCCATGGACTGTAGCCCACCAGGCTCCTCCATCCATGGGATTTTTCCAGGCAAGAGTACTGGAGTGGGGTGCCACTGCCTTCTCCGACAACAATTCTAGTTCTAAGAATTTTAGTGGACAAAATTGAGAAAGGAATGTTTGTTTCAGGGAAAGTCTGGAAAGAATCTAGGTATCCGCCAATCAGAGTTGAAAATAATGTGTAATAAATAGTCCATAAAAACAAGGGAAGTACTGCACAACAATGAAAGCTAATGGTGTATATGTTCGTGCTAAGTCATTCAGTCATGTCCCACTCTTTGCAACCCTATGGACTGGAGCCCTCCAGGCTTTTCTATTCATGGGATTCTCCAGGAGAGAAGACTGGAGTGGGTTGCCGTACCCTTCTCCAGGGGATCTTTCCAACTCAGGGATTGAACCCGTGGCTCTTATGTCTCCTGCATTGGCAGATGAGTTCTTTACCACTAGTGCCACCTGGGAAGCCCCTAATGGTGTATACTTATACTAATTAATATGAAAATATATTTTAAAAAACAGTTTACATGAAACTATATAGTCCAATCCCACTTTTATTTAAAAAACAATCACTTAAAAAATTGAAATGTAGTTGATTTAGATTATAAAAAACAAGCACTTTTGAGTTTATAAATATAGAAAAAAAATCCCGAAAAGTTTAGGCCAATGTATTAAGAGTAGTAATCTCTGAGTTATAGAATTAAGAGGAATTTTAACATATATTTTTATTATCATATATTTTATAAGCATGCACTACTTTTATAATAAAGATAAACAATAGAATTACATTTTGAAAAAAGTTATTAAATAGACTGTGTCAGAGATCAAAATATAAAAGAGAAACAGGCTAATCTTTGGCCTAATCAATCAAAGCTACAAAAAGTTTGACTATTTGGAGCATTGGGAGAAGAAAGGGCAGAGGCTAAGAAGAGAATTGACATTGACCAGACGGGTGCCATGGGCCAGGCGCCCTGCAGCAGCTGACGAAGGCGAGAGCACAAGTGTGAAGCAACGTAACAGTTCCAGATTTGACTTCCAGCAGCTGCTATACAGAATATGTGTTTTGAAAGATTTTCAAGTCCACACAACAAATGGCACATTCCAAGCAATTTTATAGAAATGCTGAGAAATGGCTCCCTAAATGCTTACTGTCTTCCAGGCTCTGTTACACACAATGAATTTACCTATCAGCACCAAGTTTACCAGTTGTTACACTACGGGCCTTTTGCTTTAAAAAAAAAAAGGGGGCATGGCTAGAGGTTGCCAGCTGCCTTCATTGCAGCTGAGCAAATCTTAGGCCTGTTAAAGTCAGAGTTTCTACCTCCTGCTAGCTCCACTCCGGGACTTCCAGGTGGCTTAGTCGTAAAGAATCCACCTGCCAAGGCAGAAGACTCAAGAGATGCAGTTTTGATCCCTGGGAAGATCCCTTGGAGAAGGAAATGAAAACCCACTCCAGTATTCTTGTCTGAAAAATGCCATGAACAGAGGAGCCTGGAGGGCTCCATACAGTCCATGGGGCCGCAAAGAGACATGACTGAGCAACTGAGCATGCACACAACTCAGCTCTACCTTCACCATCAGCTGACCTTCTCCGGAGCATCCAGTACTCTGAAAGCCTGGAAGGAAAGACGTTTCTCCCCTGCCCTCCCCAAATGCCCGTTTGCCATCGTGTGGCATGCAGGGATTCTGCATTGTGTTTCAGGCATGATGATTTAGTTAGATTCTCCTATAGCACTTACACAGGACATATTACCCTGCAGGTTCATGAGTTCACACAAGTTCATGGGGCAAGAAATAGAATGTTCAAAACCAAAATGATTTGAGCCCTTCACAGATAACACACACCTATTCGATTCAGAAGCATACAAACAAACATCTCAGCCCTCTTAGCAAATATTTTGGTGACTTACAAGAGTTACATAAGTGTAGCTCATTGGAAAAGAAAGTGTTTCTTCTTTGGTCAACAAGAGTGCTAAAAAAAAACCCCAAAAAACAGGAGTGCTTTCCTTGGGTGAGTGGCTCCTGCAAGTCTCAGCCTCCTCCCCTACTAATTCCAGTTATTAAAGTGCTGGCCGGATGTCAGCAGGAATTGGCAACTGTGGATCTCCTCCCCCAGGGGATTCTGCCTCCTATCTTAATTGTTCTCACTTAAAAGACTATTAAATGGTTATTTTCATTCCCCTTCCTTTCCACCTAAAAACACCCCCAAGTCACTAATTTATCTGTGCACACACTGCTGAGGGGACCCACAGTCCGCAGATCCTGTTTCATGGGCAGTCACTGAACTCTGTTTCTTGTATAGTCCTGGACTTTTGCTAAACTCAGATAAACTAAGCTCAGATGTGGGTATTGCATCAGAGTTCCTTTCGCAAGTATCTTCAGTTTGGGAACAAACATTTAATTAAAATGAATGTTTTTGTTTCTCTTCCAAAATGGTAGTCCCAGCATAGGGATGGGCAAAACTTCTTGATTCTTCTTCTCTTGTGGATCCAGAAGGTGACAGAAGGGGCTATTTGCTCCCCCTTGGAGCCATTTATAGTTTCTGAGTAACGCTGCACAATAATTAAGAACAGACATCCTGGCATAATTTACATTAGACTTTTCTGAGAGCAGTCTCTGACGTCTCCATAGTTATTTTCTTTTAGAATATTTTGGGCAGGCAAGGGCCACGAGGCCAAGGTCATGGGTCCTTTTCAGAGCCCTTTCTGACATAATGTTCCTTGTACTGAGGGTGAAAAACACACATTGTTATTTTGGTAAGCAAATTACAAAATTGATGATTGCTCTACTGGGGCCAAATGGAGTTCCCTGGTGGCTCAGTGGTAGAAAATCTGCCTGCCAAGCAGGGGACGTGGGTTCCATTCCTGGGTCAGGAAGGAGGAAATGGCAACCTACTCCAGTATTCTTGCCTGGGGAATCCCATGGACAGAAAATCCTGGTGGGCTATAGTCTGTGGGGTGTGGGGTTGCAAAAGATTTGGACACAACTTAGCAACTGAACAGCAACAACAATAATAAACAACTACTTGGCCAGCGATGTAGCCACTGCAGCGATGTGGTAAGAAAGGCCTGACCTTGGTTTCTGGGGCTAACACAATGCATCTGAGAGGGTTCACGGGGTCCTTCTGTATTCCCCCAGATGCCGATGCAGAGATTGAAGGAGCCCCAGCCTCTCCCCTGGACGTGGTGTGCTTGGATGCCAACAAGGATTACATCATCATCACCTGGAAGCAGCCGGCTGTGGATGGAGGGAGTCCAATTCTGGGATATTTTATTGATAAGTTAGTACCTAGTATGACTTCAGTTAGAGTGATTGGTTATAGAGATGCCTGCTTGGTTTCTCCCACCATTTCTTTCGCTCTCTTTTTTTAATATACTGATTTTAATTTTTATTTTATTTACTTATTTTTTGATCGCGCCGGGTCTTCGTTGCTCGTGGGCTTTTCTCTAGTTGTGGCAAGCAGGGGCTACTCTCTAGCTGAGGTGTGTAGGCTTCTCATTGCTGTGGCTTCTCTTGTGGAGCACAGGCTCTAGGGCATGCAGGCTTCAGTGGTTCTAGTTCCCAGGCTCCAGAGCACAGGCTTAATAGTTGGGGCGCATGGGCTTAGTTGCTCCATAGCATGTGGAATCTTCCCAGATCAGGGATTGAATCCACGTCCCCTGCAATGGCAGGCAGACTCTTTACCACTGCACAACATGGAAATCCCTCTCCCAGCGTTTCTTGGTGAAGTGTTTTCTTTACCAGTCATGTCTCCTTTTTTTTCTCTCTGTCTCTGTCTCCAAACAGATTGGTATGAATATATACTTAACTATCTGCTTACCTCAACTTCAAAGATAATTCTTCAATTCTGCTACCAGCCCAAGTCGTCAATTTGACAAGAATATTATGAATCTGTACACCTGATAGAGGCTACTTCAGAAATGAAATAGCTGGAGTTTAACACATATAATGTCCATGTTCCTAGTATGTCAGTAATTTAAGAATATTAAATAATAATACTCTAGGGACACTAACAAAATTTTATTTACATCAGAAGAATCAAGCTGGACAAAGAAATAAATATCTATAGTACTAAACTGTTTTATCTACAAATTGTTGCTGTTTACATTCTCCAAAATTTAGAGGCTTTATATTTATAGTAAATGGGCCTTACACATGAATTTGGAGAAGGAAATGGCAACCCACTCCAGTATTCTTGCCTGGAGAATCTCATAGACAGAGGAGCTTGGCAGGTTACAGTCCATGGGGTCACAAAGAGGCGGACACAACTTAGTGACTAAACCACCACATATGAATTAGACAGTGAACTTGGCCAATGTAGACAACAAATTTAGATTATTGACCTAAAACCATTATTGTCTGACTTAGTTTCTTTTCAAATAGTTGCTCCAGTTCTCTTCCATTTTTGAGTAATAAAATCTGACTGTAAAAACCACTAGGAACAGATAACCTGTGCCACTGTAGTATAACAGGTTTGTACCAAGCTGGATTAAACTTGATATTTCTAGAAATAAGTAAGTATATGCCTACCAGGCTCAGAACCAACCAGAGAAATGTTTATAATAAGTTATACACTATTTAACCTACACTAAAATGCTTCCACATTATTTCATCATTGAGTAATGATGACTTGTGAAATTTTAGGTAGGTTCTTTTTCATCCTTACAGTTTTTGCATTATTGTCTTTGGTAGATTTACAAAGAATTTTCAGACTTTGATCATTGAAAGACCAGGGACAATCAGTACATCTTGTTTTCCTCTTGCTTTAGTCATAATGAAAATAACCATAATGTGGTGAATATTTATTAAGCATTTGCTGTGTGCATGGCACTGTTCTGAACACTTCACGTGCATGCCCCATTAACCCATGGCCACTCTTGGAGAGGTAGGTGCCGTTATTACAGACAGGAAGCAAGTAGCTGACCATAGCTGAGTCCTAGTGGCAAAATGCTAAGTTTGTGTTCTTGCTGTGGAAGTCTCCAGAGCAGCTGCTCCCCACCTTCCTTTCTGCCCACATGAGAGTTTGGAAGTGAGTTCCAGGACCACTGGTCACCCAGACAGTATCTGCTCAGGGGAAGAGGGAGCTTCCTGGCAGAATTCCTGGAGGCAGGGGAGGTCTGTTGCTTGTCCAAGCCTTCTAGCTCTCCCCCTTGGCCAGTTCACAGCAGCTCCAGAATTCCTACAAAGGAAAATTCAGGGGGAGGGAGTGGAAGGCATAGACTGAAGCCTTATTTGATATCATTTCACATAA
This sequence comes from Bison bison bison, assembly GCF_000754665.1. NCBI lineage: Eukaryota > Metazoa > Chordata > Mammalia > Artiodactyla > Bovidae > Bison > Bison bison. The sequence goes on from NW_011492730.1 coordinate 1,229,838, forward strand.
GATTGAAGAAAATGTCCATTTATCTCAAAGAATGGAAGGGTGATGGTAAGGAAGTGAAAATAACGTACCCCCGCCCCCACTCCAACTGCCTTTGCACTGCCATTGGCACCCTCCTCCCCCTTGAGAATCCTTTGGGAAACTATACCCTTTAGACAGAGAGCCGAGTTGGGGAAGTGATAAAAATTCAAAGTGCGGTGCTCTGCTCATAAAAAATAGTGAGTTACTTACTGCTGCATTCTGAGGTCATACATTGGGCCCCTCAGACTATTGATCAGGCTGAAAGCATGATATGGACTGTCAGCTTTTTCTCCTGGGATGTAACCCTTCTCTCCTCAGCCATTGGCCACTGTAAAGGCCCCCAGTAAGAAATCAGAAGTTCCAGGGACTTAGCCTTCCCTTGCCAGGCCCAAGGATTTCCCTGCATCTCATCAGTCTCATCTGATAAGAAAAAAAATACAGTGCCCATCTCGCTGTTCCACCCACACCGCGTGTAGTGACCACCGGTGAGCTCTTTCCAGACTATAGTACAGAGAGGTGTCTTGTTGGGTGTTAACTTTCTCAACCGTAGTTTCATTTTTAAAAGACAATGCCTAAGAACGATAAAGAAATAAGTCACTAGTGGTAGAACTGAAGACCTTATCTGGGGGGATGTTTGAGGGGTCCTCCCCCTTCTGCTATGTAAAAACTGTGCATACCCGCCTGCTTCTTTTTTTCCCTCCCCAAAGCTTCTCTGCTTAGCACAGGAGACCCCTCAGCTGCTTGCTTTTAGTGAGATGGAAGGATGTACATGTCTTAATGAAAGCTCTGAGGTTTCTTTCCTGTTAAGAGTAGATTTGTTGCAATTGAGTGGAGCTGAGCGCCTGCAGTTATGTATCTGCTGCAGGCTGCTCCAGGTGGATGTTTTACAGAGCGAAGCCCTGAAGCACTGGGGGTGGTTTGCAGCCCTGAAGCCATCTACTTAGCCACCCTTCCTCTCATATTCCTGTCTATCACTCTCTCTCTCCCTTAGATGTGAGGTGGGCACAGACACTTGGTCTCAGTGCAATGACATTCCTGTGAAATTTGCTCGTTTCCCAGTCACTGGGTTGATCGAAGGCCGTTCTTACATATTCCGAGTTCGAGCTGTGAACAAAGTTGGGATAGGCCTGCCCTCTCGAGTCTCCGAACCCGTGGCGGCTCTGGATCCGGCTGAGAAAGCTAGACTGAAGAGTAAGTGTTTCTCATTTTTCAGAATGACCTTTTAAAAATGATTGCAGTAGATGCCATTGCAAGGTTATTCTTCCCCCGTCCACCAGAGGGAGAAGAGAATAAGAAATCCTTTACTGATCAGAAAAATGCTAGGGGGAAGAAAACAAAAACTTTTTGTTTTTTAATTTATCTATTCACTAAGGGTTTATTTTATTTAGAGTCTTTGCCTTATTTAGCTGAGTTCCAGGCATTGTGTTTGAAATGAAAATATGAAAACCTGGAGCTTGAAGAGCATTTTTATCCATTTTATTAGAACACTTCAAATATACTTTTCTTTCTGGTTTAGTTTCTTAAAATTGTAAGGTAATTTTCTTAACGCTGAATTTATCCCTTATAGCATTAATATCGCAACACTGTGAGCTTCTGCTATCAAAGGAAAATCACATTTACAACATTATATCTAATCTGTACTCGAGTTGCCATATTAGGCAGTCAAAAATAATCTCTTCATATAGTTAGCCTCCAAGTCTCGACATCAAAATAGTGGTATGTAAATTATGGTCTGCTTTTGTTTCATGGGAACCAATATAGCATCCTTAACAATAGGGACCATAAAGTGACAGTGAAGAATTTTTGGACCTTCATACTTCAGTCTATGCCAGATTTCTCAACCTTGGCTCTACTGACATTTAGGCCAGTTATCTCTTTGTTGTGGGGGCTGTTCTGTGCATTGTGAGATGTTTAGCAGCATCGTTGGCCTCTACCCACTAGACGCCTGTAGAATCTGCACCCTCACCACCTCACCCCCATCGTGTCAATCAAAATTATCTCCAGATGTTACCTAATGTCCCTGGGGGCACAAAATCACCCTAGTTGAGGACTACTGGTCTGTGCCATTTACCACATTTATAGCTTTTCTTGACCTTAAGTACATGCAGTGGCATCAATAAAAAATCTAATAAAATGATGCCACCTTCTCTCTGGAGACTCTCTGGTCAGGCTCCTCAACTGCTCTCCAGTTACTTTTCACCTGCTTTTTCACTTTTCATCCAGCTTCCCTTCATCTTTCTTAATTCCATCTCATATTTTCATTTACTCCTCCTTTATAAATTTCAATGAAAATAAGATTTGCCGGAATTGAAAGTAAGTTATCTTGCATTTCACCTTCCTGTTTTTGTACACACTCTGGTGGAAAATACCTCATTTAAAGCAAGAGTTGAACTATTCTCTCTGATGTCTTTCTGCAATCACAGAAATGAATTTCCTCTGTGACTCTATACTGCCTGAGTCACTCATTTCCTTTACTTGGGATCAAAAATGCTTCCCTTTGTAAGTAACAGTTTTAAAAGTAATGGAAAGAGATACCTTTGGTTGAGCTTCACTGCATGATCAACAACGCCCGCCATCACTTTGATCTTCATTATGACAGATACAAAACAGCCAGGCTTGCATTGTTCTCGAGAGGTTTCTCCCAGGTATATGCTATCTCTTAAGTAGGGTGAGAGAGCCTACGTGGTTCAGGAGATACACATTGAAGAGTATATGGACACAGGCTGTTCCCCTTGGCTTGTGTGAGTACAATTCCAGAAACATGGACTCTGTCCCGGCAAGTTCTGGGCTCTTGCAAATTGTGAGTTGTTTGATGCCCAGGGCTGTGCCCCTCGCCCCCAAATACTATGCACACATTTGGTAAAACTCATTAGGAAGGTACATATGTAAGCTAGTAACAAACCCATTTGTGATGAATCTGGACCGTTTATCAGTTTCTCAGTGCAGTTGAACTGTGTTTGTGAATGTTTCTGATTTTTCACACTTATCTCTGTTAGGCCGGCCCTCAGCACCCTGGACTGGACAGATCATTGTCACTGAGGAAGAACCAACAGGTAAAAGCTACGTTTTCCCCTGATAGTATTGCCAATGTTCTGCCATGCAGTTTAGCTATTGTGGAAGGTATAGTGTATATTATTTAAGATGTTTTGGAAAAAACATACTGAAGTATTTGGAGATAATGAAGTAACATATTGTTAGAGAATCACTTTTTTTTTTTTTTTAAGATTTATTAAGGTACAATGACATGGACCAAACTGCATGTCTGTAAAATGTACAATGTGATAAATTTTACATGTGTGAATACCTGTGAAATCACCGATGTGATCAAAATAATGAACATATCCACCACCCCTTAAGTTTCCTCATGCGCCTTCCTCGTCTCCAGGCTGTCACTAATCCTGTCATTGTAGTTTATGTTGTTCATAATTTTACGTAAATGGAATCCTACTAATTTTTGCCTGATTGCCTTCACTCAGCCTAATTATATTTATCCATGTTGACGTATATATCAGTTCATTCCAATTTATTTATACCTTCACACTTGAAAGCCTCTATGAACCTCTCTGGTAAGTGTTTTTGTGGATATACCCTTTCGTTTCTCTTGGATAAATACCTAGAGGCTGAATGCACAGGTCATCTGACAAATATCTGTTTAATTTTTAAAGAAATTGCCAACGCTTTTCCAAAATGATTGTACGTTTTGCATTCCCATCAGCAGTAGTTGGGAGTTCCAGCGGCTCCTCACTGTCCCGGTACTTGGTATGGTCAGTCTTTTTACCTACAGCCATTCTAGTCAGCGTATATTGGTGTTTTATGTCACAGTGGCATTTCATAGTAGGTGCATAGTGGTCTTAATTTGCACTTCCAGAGTAATGCTGAGCATCTTTTCATGTGTGTATTTGCCATTTTTGCATCCTATTTGACATCTTTGCTGGATCCAAGTTCACTCAGATATTCTCTTTTTTTCTGGAAATGTCACAGCATCAGCTCTTACACTGTTATCTTTCAATTTATGATACATTTCAAATTAATTATTTCTATATTGTGTGGATTAAGGGTCTAAGTGTTATTATTTTGCATATGGTGATCCAATTATTTCAGCAACATCTGTGGAAAAGATTATCCTTTTCCCATTGAATTGCCTTAGCACTATTGTCCAAGTCAATTGATTGCATATTTGTGGGTCTGTTTTTGAATCTTTATTTGTTAATTTTATTTTCTTTATACCAGTACCACACTGTCTTGAACTGTAGCTTTGATAAGCTTCTTGTTTTTCTTTCTTTTGTTTTAGCTTCATAGTTTTGCAATCACATAGTATAAGACCTCTAATCATTTTTTCCCCAAAGTTGTTTTGACTACTCTAAGTCTTTGCATTTCCATGTAGAATTTAAAATTGGATTATCAATTTCTAAAAAAAGTCTGCTAGGATTTCTATTGAGTCTTTTATTTTTCATTTGTTTCTATCTACTTACTCTCTCCAACTAAATGATGGATTTATATGCTTCTTGTAGTTTTATCAGGTTTTGTTTCATATATTTTGAAACTCTGCTACTAGGTTCATAAGCATTTTTATTATTATATCCTCTTATGCACTGACCACTTTATTATCAGAAAATCACTCCTTTTATCCATGGTAACGCATTTTTGCTTGGAAATATGCTTTATCTGATATGAACATGACCATTTCAGCTTTCTTTTGATACGTTAGCATGACATATGATATCTATCCTTTTCCTTTGTGTCTTTGTATTTAAATCACATTTCTTGTAGGCATCGTATCCTTGGGTCTGCTTCTTTAAGGCAAACTAGTAATCTTCACCTTTTAATTGGGATATTTGAACAATTTACATATCATTGTGATTATTGATATGATTGGATTTAAATCTAACATCTTGCTATTTGTTTTTTATCCATTCCATCTATTTGTTCCTTTTTCCTCTTTTTTTTTTTGGATTTGAATATTTTTATTTCATTTTATCTATATTATCTTATTAGCTGTAATTATTTGTTTTGATTTAATAATATCTTGGAATTTTTTCAGTATAATTTACATCTGATCACACACTATTTTCAAGTAATATTACACTACTTCATATGCAGTATAAGTCTTACAATACAATTCCATTTTCCGGAGTGCGTGACCCTCAAGCTTCCCTGTTGTTTTTCAGAGGGTGTTGTTCCCGGACCCCCCACCGACCTCTCCGTCATTGAGGCCACGCAGAGCTATGTGGTGCTGAGCTGGAAGCCCCCCCGCCAGCGTGGCCATGAAGGCATCCTGTACTTTGTAGAAAAGGTGAGACTCTGGGAGCAGCATCATTACCTCTGGCACTTCTTCAACATTTCTTTAAAGAAGTAGAGATTAAGTTTCTGTTGTGTCTTGAACTTTAAAAACCCTTATAAACTGTTACTTGTTTCCACAGAAAAATGTGTTTCTCAGAATTTTGCCTGAAAGTTCAGGGGGTTTATGGATCCCTAAGGGTTCCTTGGAAGGAAAGTTGTGACCAACCTAGATAGCATATTGAAAAGCAGAGACATTACTTTGCCAACAAAGGTCCGTCTAGTCAAGGCTATGGTTTTTCCAGTGGTCATGTATGGATGTGAGAGTTGGACTGTGAAGAAAGCTGAGTGCTGAAGAATTGATGCTTTTGAAGTGTGGTGTTAGAGAAGACTCTTGAGAGTTCCTTGGACTGCAAGGAGATCCAACCAGTCCATTCTAAAGGAGATCAGCCCTGGGTGTTCTTTGGAAGGAATGATGCTAAAGCGGAAACTCCAGTACTTTAGCCACCTCATGCAAAGAGTTGACTCATTGGAAAAGACTCTGATGCTGGGAGGGATTGGGGGCAGAAGGAAAAGCGGACGACAGAGGATGAGATGGCTGGATGGCATCACTGACTCGATGGACGTGAGTTTGAGTGAACTCCGGGAGTTGGTGATGGACAGGGAGGCCTGGCGTGCTACAATTCATGGGGTCACAAAGAGTCAGACATGACTGAGCAACTGAACTGAACTGAACTGAAGGGTCACCCATGGACTCCTAAGAGGTCCACAGACCCCAACTCTTAGCTCCTCTAAGAAGAGAAACCTTCCTGGAACTGTAGATCCCCTCTGCAACACTGCGTTACAGTGCTTTCTCGCCATTTTTTCCATCTCCCTTGCTCTGCTGTTGTTGGTTAGTTGCTCACTTGTGTGTGACTCTTTTAGACCCCATGGATTGTAGCCTTCCAGACTCCTCTGTCCATGAGATTTCTCAGGCAAAATTATTGGAGTGGGTTGCCATTTCCTTCTCCAGGGGATCTTCTTGACCCAGGAATCGAACTCACACATGCTGCATTAGCAGGCAGAGTCTTTTTACCACTAAGCCACCAGAAAGTCCATCAAAGGACTACAGGTATAGGCAAATACCTATAAGTTAGGTAACAACATAAAATCTATATCCAACTATCTTTCTGGCCCTTTAATTATTTCTAACCAGCAGCTCTTGAGAAAATTATATTGGCGCAAAAAACACAGGGTCTGTGGTTTCCCTTTATTAATAGATTTTATTCATGAGAACATTTGGCTTATGGCTTTGGGGAGCATGCCTCACTTCCTTCCTATCCCTAGAGGTGAATAAAAATAAGTGGGTTGTTTCTTCAACATGCAAATATAGACATCTTCAAAGAAAGTCTGGTTTTACCAAAATAATGCTTAAATTTTATGTTTTATCAATTTTTATATTTTCTAGATATTATGAAATATATCTTGAAATATATATATTTGAAATATATCAAATGAAATATAACTTGAGTATAATTCTTGATTAAATATTTTTTTTCTTTCTTTTTTTTTTTAATAGAGGGCAAGACAAGAGTGATAAACATTCACTTCCTGGTGTATTTAATACGCACTCCTCCAGTGAATCATTTTGAAATGCTCCACACAAAGATAGTTCTGAATAAGCTCTGTGGCAGTAATTACCATCTTTCTTATAATAATGACACAGTAACAGCCTACTACTGAGGTCTTTCTTTGAGATGAGTCAACTTTGGCTTCTGTTGAGCATCTCCTCTGGTCACATAAACTCAAATTTCTCCATGAAAGTCTGTAGCTTCTCCAGACCCAAATACCTGCATCTGATTAAAATTCTGAGTGTTCTTCCACCAGTGAGCCAGAAGGGACATTTGTGAGTACAGCATGGATAAAGAGGTCTGCACAGGCCCTGCCAACTTATAAGGTCCGGGATGTGCCAGAGGAGCAGCACACCTGCAGAGACCAGGGGCACGTTTACAGAAAAGCCATCCAGATGAGTGCCAGACTGTGGTCCAGAGCCGAGTCTCAAATTCTCATTTAAAAAAAAAAAAAATTTATTTATTTGGGTCTTTTTTGCTGGGCCCGGGCTTTTGCTAGTTGCAGAGAGTAGGGGCTACTCTCTAGCTGTGGTGTGTGGGCTTCTCATTGCAGCCGCTTCTCTTGTGTGGAGCACGGACTCCAGGGCACACAGGCTTCAGCAGTTGTGGCGTACCAGCTTAGTTGCCCTGTGGCACGTGGGATCTTCCGGGACCAGCGATCAACCCATGTCTCCTGCATTGGCAGGCGGATTTTTAACCACTGGACCACCCGTGCTTAGTCTCCCAGTTGTGTCTGACTCATTGTGACCCTTTGGACTGTAGCCCACCAGGCTCCTCTGTCCATGGGATTTTTCAGGCAAGAATAAGGACCACCAGGGAAGTCCTCAAATTATTTCTGATGAACCACTTCTAAACCGTTGCCTTTTCACAAGGGAAATGTTCCCATGCTCTCTTCCCATGACAAGTTTCCATCCGCAGGATGTTCAAGCCCGCAGCAGTGCTGCCTCTCTGGTTATCCCTGTGCTTGCTCTTCTTCAAGGAACCTTTTACCTGGGATTTGCACGCACATCGAGCATGAACTTGCCTGTCATGGTGATGGGCTTACGAGCAGTTACGCCATGTCTGTGAGCCCTGAAATGGTTGATATTGAGGGGAATTAGATAAATCAAGTTCCATTGCTCTCAACCCCTCCATCCTACTATGTTCTTTTCAGCCTCCAAAGTTTTCTCAGACGTCTTATGTTTTCAGCGCTTTCTCTCATTTCCCCTTTCAGAAGTCTGGTCAAGTCAGAGACAAGAATTGTATGACTTGGTAGCTCTGTTTCTACCAAAGGAATGAAAACAACTGATGTTTACCAAGGACCAGGCACTGTTTTCCAAATGTGTCAGTGGTAAAAGAATGTGCCTGTCAGTGCAGGAGACACAGGAGACACTGGTTCAATCCTTGGGTCGGGAGGATCCCCGGAGGAGGAAATGGTAGCCCACTCCAGTATTCTTGCCTGGGAAATCCCATGGACAGAGGAGCCCTGGTGGGCTGTAGTCCATTGGGTTGCAAAGAGTCAGACACAACTGAGCAGCTGAGCGCACACATGCAGGCACTGTTTTAAGCTCTACATATGTTAACTCACTTCATTCTTACAGGAACCCTATGAAGGAAATACTTTTATTTTTATTACATCTGCTTTGTAGATGAGGAAACAGGCATAGATGGGATATACAATTTGCCCCAGATCACGCAACTAGTAAGAGACAGAGCTGGGATTTGAACCTAAGCAGTCTGGCTCGGGTCCATATATCCAAGTTTTACATACTGTTGCCTTTCAACCTTCCCTCACCTAAGTCTTCTCTCAAAAGCTTGGGTAATAAGGACTTCCCTGGTGGTCCAGCGGTTGAGATTTCACCTTCCAATGCAGGGTGTGTGGGTTCAATCCCTGGTTGGGGGGCTAAGATCTCACATACCTCGCAGCCAGAAAACCAAAACATAAAACAGAAGCAATGTTGTAACAAATTCAATAAGGGCTTTAAAAATGGTCCATGTTAAAGAAAAAATCTTAAACTTCAATAATCACATAATATATGCCAAAAATGAATCAAAGTCATAAACTAAACTATAAAAGTCTGGGAGGATTCTATTCCTCAGTGGGTAGCAGAGTGACTTAAAGGGGAATTTATTCTCTCTGCCCTCCCACATACAACAGACACATTATCATAAAAGGCACTGCAAGGGATGTCAGTGGTTACCTCATCAAATTTGCCTGTTTTACAGATGTTGACACTCGTGACTTTCCCAGGACCACATAGTTCGCTGTTACCAAAGCAAGGACCTGAATCAATGCCTCTGGGTCCTTTTCATCATACTACATTGCCTCTCATTTCAACTAAATGAGGGTTATGCTGAGTGATGTACTAAAAAACTTATTGTCCCCTAAAGTTATCATCCTTGACAGCTGGTCAGTCTATCACAGGTTTAGATTTCTGGAAAAATCTCTTGAAACCGTTCAGACGTTCTGTAGCAAAGTCACTCCTGCTTTGCCCATATTCTAAAAAAGAAAAAAAAAATTCTTTATCTTTCATTGACTTCATACGTTCAGAATTCAGAAAAATTAATTCATTCAGAAAAAAAATCATTGATTATCTACTATGTGCCAGATGACAGTTCCAGGCTCTGGGGTATAGCAGTGAACAAGATATCTTCCTGAGCTCATTTCATTGGAATTTACATTCCAACAATGGAGACGACAAATAAATAGTTTAATTTCAAGTGTTGATAAGTTTCTGGGTGAAAAATAAAGCAGGGGAAGTAAGGGATAGAGAGAGATGGGGAAGGAGCAAATAACCTTTGCAGGTCAATGATGGGGTGGCAATGATCAAGAAGGTGATATATGAGCACAGACCTGCATGTTGTTATGAGTCATTATATAAAACACAATTAAAATAACTCAGGTCATAATAATATAATGGAAATGTAAGTATCTAACATAGCATATTAAACTTAATTACATACCCTAAAAAAGCATCTGACCCCAATTTGTGTGTCCTGTTGTGCTTAATTGTGTCTGACTCTTTGCAACCCCATGGACTGTAGCCCTCCAGGCTCCTCTGTCCATGGAATTTTCCAGCAACAATACTGGAGTGGGTTGCCATTTCCTATTTCAGGGCATCTTCCCAACCCAGGGATCAAACCCGCATCTACAGCATTGGCAGGCAGATTCTTTACCACCGTACCAACTGGAAAGCCCATCTGACCCCAAACTATCATCTAAATGAATTAAGGACTTTTGTAAGTAGACCAATGGCCTTATTTAGTTAAGAAAAGAAGTGAAATATCAAGGCATCATATTTGTCCAACAATACAGCTGTATTTGATTGAGGTAATCCTGTGGACTTGAGATGTTTCATCCCCCACTTCCTCCAAATCTCTTTTCCAGACCAACTTGCATGACAGGTAGTAGTTTTTTGGCAGATAAATGAACTTCGAGGTGCCTGGCTTAGAGTTCTTCAGTTTATTCTTTCTGTGCCTTCAATGACCTTACTGTTCTGGCTGCAGTGTGAAGCGGGAACAGAAAACTGGCAGCGGGTGAACACAGAGCTCCCTGTGAAATCTCCCCGCTTCGCTCTGTTCGACTTGGCTGAGGGGAAATCCTACCGTTTCCGAGTCCGCTGTTCCAATTCGGCAGGAGTTGGTGAGCCGTCAGAGGCAACGGAAGTGACTGTGGTTGGCGACAAGCTTGGTAAGTGTAGAGTTTGCTTGAGCTGCTGTAAACTTATTTAACTTCAATTCGAGAGAAAATTCAAAAGCAAGAATTGTACTGAAATACATATATGTTCAAAAGTAAAAATGGTGACAGCTTTTTTCATATTATAAATTTAATTGATGACTGTGCTTGCCTGATATGTTAAAAAGAACTTCATGTATGGTGTGTTAGTTGCTCAGTCATGTCCGACTCTTTGCGATCCCGTGGACTTCCTCTGTCCATGGAATTCTCCAGGCAAGAATACTGGAGTGGGTTACCATTTTCTTCTCCAGGGGATCTTCCTGACCGAGGGATCAAACCCAGGTCTCCTGCATTGAAGCAGATTCTTTACCATCTGAGCTACCAGGGAAGCACCCTCCCCCTCCAAAAAAACTTTATAATTATGAATGATTGTGAAAGTACATTTCTCCAGGAGTTTCAACAGTATTGCTAGTGTACTTTTTTCCTGGAGGGAATTGGTATGTTCATCAGTGTTTAGTTTTTCATTATGCTCCCAAACTAGCATATTTAAAACATTTTCTGCTCTAACAAATATAGAGAACTGTGTGACTGACGTGGTTACTAGTATATTTATATATGCATATTCATGTTTCTGCATATGTGATAAGAATGAAGTTTTAAAGCCATCTTGAACTTGACCATTATTTTCTTCTTTTTTCAGACATCCCCAAGCCTCCAAGCAATATCATCCCAAGCAGAAACACAGACACATCAGTGGTCGTTACATGGGAGGAACCCAAAGATGCTAAAGAGCTGGTCGGGTACTACATAGAGTCAAGCATTGTTGGCTCTGGCAAGTGGGAGCCTTGCAACAACAACCCTGTGAAGGGCACGAGGTAACCACATTATGTCAGGAGGTGGGACTGGGGTTCTGACGCTGGAGTCACAGGGGCTGCAGAAAAGAAACACAGCCATGGACCCAAACAGCAGCACAAACATCCAACGTAGGGAGATTATTGAAAACATTATGCTCTGAGTGTCCAAAAGAATTCAAAATTGAATGTGTCTATGGCCATACATTTGAAGAAAGGATTACTAGTGACATTGCTGCTGCTAAGTCGCTTCAGTCGTGTCCGACTCTGTGTGACCCCATAGACGGAAGCTCACCAGGCTCCCGTCCCTGGGATTCTCCAGGCAAGAACACTGGAGTGGGTTGCCATTTCCTTCTCCAATGCACGAAAGTGAAAAGTGAAAGTAAAGTCGCTCAGTTGTGTCTGACTCTTAGCAACCCCATGGACTGCAGCCTACCAGGCTCCTCCATCCATGGGATTTTCCAGGCAAGAGTACTGGAGTGGGGTGCCATTGCCTTCTCCGACTAGTGACATTAAACATTTAGAAACCCACAATGGCAGCTATGATAAGAAGTCATTTCATAGCTCTTTTCTGATTCTCGCACTTAAGACTGTGTATCCTTTGAAACATTTTGTTCACTTTTAATATCCAATGTGATACTAGATTCCAAGGAATCTAGGCTCTAGTAAACAAAAATTATCCAGACATTTTGTTTTATTTTTTTTTAATTCAAGTATAAGTAATCTACAACACTGTGTTAGTTCCAGGTGCACAATACAGTGATTCAGTATTTCTATCCATTACCAAATGATCTCCACAGTAAGTCTGAGTACCCACTGCCACCACTGCAAAGCTATTGCAGTATTATTGACTATATTCCCCAGGCTATACATATCATCCCCATGACTTGTTTTTTAACTGGAAGTTTGTACCTCCTAATCCTCTTCACCTATTTCATCAACCCCCAACCCTGTTCCCCTCTGGCAACCACCTGTATCTAAGAGTATCTCTGTATCTCTGTATCTAAGAGTCTGTTTCTGTTTTGTTCTGTTTGTTCATGTTTTGTTTTTTAGATTCCACATAGAAGTGAAATGAAGTCATACAGTACTTGTCTTTCTCTATTTGACTTATTTCACTTAGCATAATCCCTTTTAGGTTCATCCGTGCTGTAAATGACAAGCCTCCATTCCTTTCTATGGTTGAGTAATATTCCATTGTATGTATATGCCACATGTTCTTTATCTATTCATTATCAGTGAAAACTTAGGTTGCTTTTATATCTTGGCTACTGTCAATAATGCTGCAGTTGAACATAGGGACACATGTATCTTTTCAAATTAGTGTTTCTGTTTTCTTCAGAAAAACACCCAGAAGTGGAACTGCTAGATGGTATGGTAGTTCTGTTTTTAATATTTTGAGGAACCTCCCTACTCTTTTACATATACCAATTTGCATCCCGCCAACAGTGAGCATTCCTTCTCCTCCACATCCTTGACAAAACTTTTTGTTTCTTGTCTTTTTGAGAATATTCATCCTGACAGGTGTGAGGTGATAGCTCATTGTGGTTCTGATTTGCATTTCCCTTATGGTTACTGATGTTAAGCATCTTTTCACGTGCCTGTTGGCCATCTGTATGTCTTCTTTGGGAAAATGTCTATTCAGATCCTTTGCCGATTTTTTAATTGGGTTGATTGGGGAGGGTTTGATATTAAGTTTTATGAGTTCTTTGTATATTTTGGATATTAACCCCTTATCAGATGTATCATTTGCTCGTATCTCCTTCCATTCAGTAAATGGCCTTTTCGTTTTGTTGATAGTTTCCTTTGCTGTGCAAAAGCTTTTTCATTTGCTGTAGTCCCGTTTGTTTACTTTTTCTTTTGCTTTCCGTGCCTGAGGAGACAGATCCAAAAAAATGTTGTAAGACCATGGTCTAAAGGTACATGGCCTATGCTCTCTTATAGGACTTTCATGGTCTCAGGTCTTGCATTTAAGTCTAATCCATTTTGAGATTATTTTTGTGTATGATGTCAGAAAATAGTCCAGTTTATATTTGTTCATGTAGCTGTCCAGTGTCATTAATTATGCCTGCATTTTAAATGAGCAGAAAAAAGTATTGGTATTGTATGAATTTTGAACATCAGAGGTAAATTCAGTGCTGAGGAAATACACACACACCAAAATAAAGACATTCAGAATACTTAGTGATCTTGTATCTAGTTCTAATGTAAAGAGGGTTTTTCTTTTTTCTCCTTGCTTTTGAATATTTTGCCAACCAGCTTTGTAAACTGATGATGAATTCTGGCCTACACCCAAATTCCGAGCCTCCTTTGCTTTAGGATCAATCTCAGGGGAGAATCCCCCCACCCCATTGTCAAGCAGGTTTGTTAGGCAGCTTCTGGCGTGGCCAATTCTATTCCAAGGATCCCCATAAGTCAAGTCATTCCTTTGCAGAACATGAGAGAATGAAGACAAACCAGTTAAGGGGAGAAGGCAGTATGTTTTGCAAGAGATTCATTTAACCTCTTTGTGCATTTTGTGTTTACTCTGAGTTTCCTGCATTTTCCAGGGACTGTTTAGAAACTTTCATGGCAAGTAGGCATTGACTGCCTTTCCACAAATGGAGGGGAGCTGCTCAAGGGCTGACACCATTTGTTACCCATCTTCAAAACCTAGCTCAGTGTCTGGAACACTGAAGTGCTTGGTAAATGTTTACTGAACTGAGCTGGCCTACACTATGCTGCTGCTGCTAAGTCGCTTCAGTCGTGTCGGACTCTATGCGACCCCATAGACGGCAGCCCACTAGGCTCCTCCGTCCCTGGGATTCTCCAGGCAAGAGGACTGGAGTGGGTTGCCATTGCCTTCTCCAGGCCTACACTATGGCTGCCTGTATTAAATATTTCAACTTGCTGATAGTGGCAGGGTCATCAGCAGGCTGTAGTTTCCTCTACTTACAGTCCTTAGGATGGATTAGAATTTTACTGTGATTCATGAAACAGGTTTTTTTATAGCCCTGATAACTATTAAGAAAGTGAGATTGTTTTATGTGTGAAACTGCCCATGGATTCACACCTCATTACTGAACCTTAAAATGTACATGACAATTCTCAAGTCAATTTTTCACCTAATTTTCAGATTCTAGTGTAATTTTTCAAGTAATTTTACCTTCCATGGCATGCAGGGAGGCAGCGAGTAGGCCTCTGTGACAAGGGGCAACCAATGCTTTAGAACTATAAATACAACCCTGAAATAATCATTAATAATGTTATTAATACCACCTATTATTTAGTCAGTGCTTCTTATATCCAGGGCCTATAATGGGTACTATTATACTTTTTAAAATTTATTTTTAATTTTTTATTGAAGTATAGTTGATTTATAATATTTCAGGTATATAGCAAAGTCATTCAGTTTATGTATAGATATAGATATTCTTTTCAAATTCTTTTCCATTATAGGTTGTTACAAGATATTCAATATAGTTCCTTTCGCTATTCAGTAGGACCTTGATATTAATCTATTTTATATATAGTAGTGTGTCTATTAATCCCTAATTTATTCCTTCCCCTGTACTATATATAATTTATGGTCAATCTTCACACAAGAATTGTGTGAAGGCATTATTATCTCCATTTTACTGATAAGTACACACAGGTTCAAAAAGGATAGGGTGTTTATTCAGGGGAAAACCAGGACTCCTCACTGTTTGACAGAGTGAGTTTAGAAAATTGCCTGAGATGCCTTCTTGTTTAAGGTACGTATGTTATCTGGATCTCTCTACATCCTTTTCTTCCTTTTGAAAAAATGAATGGTTTTCATAAAGCCAGATCATTCTGTTAAACTAACAGAATTTAGTTTAGTTCCCTAATTTTCCTCCTGGGAAACTTTAAAAAATTTTTCTTCCCTTTCAGATTTACTTGTCATGGATTGAAGACCGGTCAGAGTTATATTTTCCGGGTCAGAGCAGTTAACGCAGCTGGACTTAGTGAATATTCACAGAATTCAGAAGCAATTGAAGTAAAAGCTGCTATTGGTAAGTTCTTCATGCACAGCTTTACGGGTGCAGGGGGCGGGAATGATTTTTTTCTAAGTTACAACGAAAGATACCATCCCCTCCAGAGACTGTGTCAAGTTTCTAAGATGGCTCAATGATCCCATCCTCAGATGGTCATTGTCTCTGACTCCAGGCGACCTCTAATCTTCCACAGCTGTTCTTTTACAGATCTCCATCACTTATCCAGATTCTGTGCTTCTGTATAGTCTTTCCATCTTCATCAGCCCAAGTGTCCTCAGATATTCATTCCCATTGTGTGAAACTCCATTTTAACTTGGTGCTCCTCCTGGGAATACAGAGGGCCATCCAATCCCATGAGGTGGTGTATCACCCATAACCAGATCATCTCATACCTAAAAGCCATTCCATCTGCAGCAGAGCTTGGCTTGTTTTCAGTAACAGCACATTAACCTGCCTTCTATAAACTCTGCTAAAATTCGTGTAAGACATGCGTGGTTGCTTAATCATATGTTTCATCTCTGCTGGCAAAGTAACCAACAGAATAAAACCAGTAATAAAGTAATTATATGTATGTATAATGATGTGCCTCCCAATCTTAAGGTGGGGAAGGAACCCAGGTAGTTCAAGCAATAAAAATGAAATCTGTGATACAGTAGCAAATATGTTTTGCTACTATATCACAGTACCCACTCCAGTGTTCTTGCCTGGAGAATCCCAGGGATGGGGGAGCCTGGTGGGCTGCCGTCTATGGGGTCACACAGATTCGGACATGACTGAAGTGACTTAGCAGCAGCAGCAGCAAATATGTAAATAGAAAGATTATTTAATACCAGTTGTCTTCAGTTAGCATCTCGTATTACTTTTTTTTTTTTTTGTCACAAGGCATGTGGGATCTTAATTCCCCAACCAGGGTTGGAACCAGTGCCCCCTGCAGTGGAAGCACAGAGTTTTAACCATTGGATCTCCAGGGAATTCCCCTGTATTACTTTTTAACATTCCCTATAATATGTTCGTATTATAAGGACATAGTTAACATGTTTCTTTGAGATTGGGAGGTACAGACCATTACTATATCAATAAGGTACATAACTCTAATTGTTACATAATCAAGATCTTTGTTTGTCTCTTGTGCACTCCCCCCACCCCCCATTCTGTTGAATAATGCAACTTATATCTCAAGAAATGTCTGAGAAGTGCTTGTTCTTATATTTACTTGGGTCCTGCAAATCCAAATGGTTCTTGTTCTGTCTCTGGTTTTTTGTTCTCATTTCTTCTTTTCCCAAAATATGGAGAAGTTGAAATGTTTCCTTGGTGTTAGTTATGTGAAATGTATGCTTTCCATATTTCTTGCAAATTCAGGTGATTTCCCTTAAACCAAGATTGTTTTTGTTCTGTGTGCGGTGCTAATGTTTTTCTCTTTTATTCTAAGCGCGATCTGTACTGCGTCCTGGCTCAAAGTGTTTCTGTTGTTATCTGGCAATTGTAGGGGGAGGAGTGTCTCCAGATGTGTGGCCTGAACTGAATGAGACACCTGGTGGACTAACAGACTCCAGGGGAGGCATGCATGACACCTCCCGGCCAACCTTTAAGAAAGATGCTTTGCTTGGTAGCAAACTTAACAAACCTTCACTACCCAATAGCGCTCACAACCTGGGCCAAACAGAAGTGAGTAAAGTAAGTGAAACAGTTCAGGAAGCGCTTTCCCTGCCATCAAAGAAAGCAGCCCTTGAGGGGAAAAGTAAGTCTGAGCCTCTGAGAAAGAAGAAGGACCTAGGTGAGCGCTGAAACAGTAAGAGCGTCTCATCTGTTCACATCAGTGTCCTCACGGCTCATTGTCCATATCACCTTCTTCCATCTGTGTTCACTTTCATCAGTGTTCATTCTTAATTTTATGTGTTTTCAGTTACCCATTTGTAATACCTTTGTTTAATGAGTCATAGAAGTAGTTTTCTGTGAACTTGGCTTTGACGCATAATTCATTGTGCTTAATGACAATAGAAATATTTAAAGGAATTTGGTTATTGAGTCCCTTCTAGCTTGTCAAATAGACACACCTTTGGCCTCATTTTGCTGAGAGTTAGAGATGAGAGCAGGGAAAATTTGATAATCGTAGCTTGTAAAAGGTCCTTCGAAATATCATTTTGGTAAATGGATAGGAAAAATATTTCACAAAGAACTGACATTTTATTAGGGTCATAGTTATTAACTTCTGTTATTTATCCTTAGGTTTTCAAATTACCTTCACATTTAATTCAAATAAACATAAGTAACGATATGTCTTTGAGTAGTCATGAAAAGTTTAACATGGTATTATAATCACATACCACTATATTCAATTATATATTATTCATATTCCCAGAACTAAGACTATTTACCAGTAAGATTAATTACCTAACCAGAAGTAAAATAGAAAG